>NC_048582.1:9265541-9565541 GCF_013265735.2 Oncorhynchus mykiss | reverse complement strand
CGGACATGCATACTACACACACACACACACACATCAACTCACACACATACACACACACACACACACACACACACACACACACACACACACACACACACACACACACACACGACACACACATATCGACTCACACACACACAAAGGGCACGACTAGCAGTGATCTCCATCACTATTACCTTGTTCACTATAAATATTGTCATAAAGACAGAGTATTTTTTCCGCACTGTGTTTTAGACTGATATCAGTGGATCAATACAATGTCAATGAGTTAATAAACTGTAATTTCTCATCCTTCTCTTCAGTGAATGACACAACACTGTTCACCTTAGGAGACAAAGGTGAGTTCTGGTCCAGAGGATGTCTCTAGCTCTGGTCCAGGGTGTTCTGTGGGGCTTGAAGAAGGCTCAGCATAAGCAAGCCACTCGTAATGCCCTGGACCAGAGCTAGAAGCCATCGATTACCAATAAACATTTAAATTGTGGATTGACAGACTGCACTTACTCACTGCACTGTTTTCCCCATCATAGCAAAAAAAAATGGCGTCCAGAAGACGGGAGGGTTCAGGAGTTGTGAGTAGTTTTCCCATTTCTTTATTGGTAGTGTGAGTTGGACTTTAATAATTCACTGAGATTGTGAACTAATCTGAATTGGACATTTTAGTCAACAGCAAATAATGTGAGGAAAGCCAATATTTAATTTCCGCAGTGCAAATGCTCAGTGCCTGTTCCTTTTGGTGCTGGTCTTTTCACTTGTCTAGTTGAGGGATTGGTCATCATCATTAATTGTGCAGTTTGGATATGAAATACCTAACTTGAAATAATGATTTATTGTTCCTGGTGAAGGATCATCATATTCAGGTTTTTAATAGTTAAACAAAAGGTTTTTAATAGTTACAGTATGTTTTTAATGGTTAAACAGTATGTTTTTAATGGTTAAACAGTATGTTTTAATGGTTAAACAGTATGTTTTTAATGGTTAAACAGTATGTTTTAATGGTTAAACAGTATGTTTTAATGGTTAAACAGTATGTTTTTAATGGTTAAACAGTATGTTTTTAATGGTTAAACAGTATGTTTTTAATGGTTAAACAGTATGTTTTTAATGGTTAAACAGTATGTTTTTAATGGTTAAACAGTATGTTTTAATGGTTAAACAGTATGTTTTTAATGGTTAAACAGTATGTTTTAATGGTTCAACAGTATGTTTTTAATGGTTAAACAGTATGTTTTAATGGTTCAACAGTATGTTTTTAATGGTTAAACAGTATGTTTTTAATGGTTAAACAGTATGTTTTAATGGTTAAACAGTATGTTTTTAATGGTTAAACAGTATGTTTTAATGGTTCAACAGTATGTTTTTAATGGTTAAACAGTATGTTTTAATGGTTCAACAGTATGTTTTTAATGGTTAAACAGTATGTTTTTAATGGTTAAACAGTATGTTTTTAATGGTTAAACAGTATGTTTTTAATGGTTAAACAGTATGTTTTAATGGTTCAACAGTATGTTTTTAATGGTTAAACAGTATGTTTTTAATGGTTAAACAGTATGTTTTTAATGGTTAAACAGTATGTTTTTAATGGTTAAACAGTATGTTTTTAATGGTTAAACAGTATGTTTTTAATGGTTAAACAGTATGTTTTTAATGGTTAAACAGTATGTTTTAATGGTTCAACAGTATGTTTTTAATGGTTAAACAGTATGTTTTTAATGGTTAAACAGTATGTTTTTAATGGTTAAACAGTATGTTTTTAATGGTTAAACAGTATGTTTTAATGGTTCAACAGTATGTTTTTAATGGTTAAACAGTATGTTTTTAATGGTTAAACAGTATGTTTTTAATGGTTAAACAGTATGTTTTTAATGGTTAAACAGTATGTTTTAATGGTTCAACAGTATGTTTTTAATGGTTAAACAGTATGTTTTTAATGGTTAAACAGTATGTTTTTAATGGTTAAACAGTATGTTTTAATGGTTCAACAGTATGTTTTTAATGGTTAAACAGTATGTTTTAATGGTTAAACAGTATGTTTTTAATGGTTCAACAGTATGTTTTTAATAGTTAAACAGTATGTTTTAATGGTTAAACAGTATGTTTTTAATAGTTAAACAGTATGTTTTAATGGTTAAACAGTATGTTTTTAATGGTTAAACAGTATGTTTTAATGGTTAAACAGTATGTTTTTAATGGTTCAACAGTATGTTTTTAATGGTTAAACAGTATGTTTTTAATGGTTAAACAGTATGTTTTTAATGGTTCAACAGTATGTTTTAATAGTTAAACAGTATGTTTTTATGGTTAAACAGTATGTTTTTAATAGTTAAACAGTATGTTTTAATGGTTAAACAGTATGTTTTAATGGTTCAACAGTATGTTTTTCATGGTTAAACAGTATGTTTTTAATAGTTAAACAGTATGTTTTTAATGGTTAAACAGTATGTTTTCATGGTTAAACAGTATGTTTTTAATAGTTACAGTATGTTTTAATGGTTAAACAGTATGTTTTCATGGTTAAACAGTATGTTTTAATGGTTAAACAGTATGTTTTTAATGGTTAAACAGTATGTTTTTAATGGTTAAACAGTATGTTTTTAATGGTTAAACAGTATGTTTTTAATAGTTAAACAGTATGTTTTTAATGGTTAAACAGTATGTTTTCATGGTTAAACAGTATGTTTTTAATAGTTACAGTATGTTTTAATGGTTAAACAGTATGTTTTAATGGTTAAACAGTATGTTTTTAATAGTTAAACAGTATGTTTTTAATGGTTAAACAGTATGTTTTTAATAGTTAAACAGTATGTTTTTAATAGTTAAACAGTATGTTTTTAATGGTTAAACAGTATGTTTTTAATAGTTACAGTATGTTTTAATGGTTAAACAGTATGTTTTAATGGTTAAACAGTATGTTTTTAATAGTTAAACAGTATGTTTTAATGGTTAAACAGTATGTTTTTAATGGTTCAACAGTATGTTTTTAATGGTTAAACAGTATGTTTTTAATGGTTAAACAGTATGTTTTTAATAGTTAAACAGTATGTTTTTAATAGTTACAGTATGTTTTTAATGGTTCAACAGTATGTTTTTAATAGTTAAACAGTATGTTTTTAATAGTTACAGTATGTTTTAATGGTTCAACAGTATGTTTTTAATAGTTAAACAGTATGTTTTTAATAGTTACAGTATGTTTTTAATGGTTAAACAGTATGTTTTTAATAGTTAAACAGTATGTTTTTAATAGTTACAGTATGTTTTTAATGGTTAAACAGTATGTTTTTAATAGTTAAACAGTATGTTTTTAATAGTTACAGTATGTTTTTAATGGTTCAACAGTATGTTTTTAATAGTTAAACAGTATGTTTTTAATGGTTAAACAGTATGTTTTTAATAGTTAAACAGTATGTTTTAATGGTTAAGCAGTATGTTTTTAATAGTTACAGTATGTTTTTAATGGTTAAACAGTATGTTTTTAATAGTTAAACAGTATGTTTTAATGGTTAAACAGTATGTTTTAATGGTTAAACAGTATGTTTTTAATGGTTAAACAGTATGTTTTTAATGGTTAAACAGTATGTTTTTAATGGTTCAACAGTATGTTTTTAATGGTTAAACAGTATGTTTTTAATAGTTACAGTATGTTTTTCATGGTTAAACAGTATGTTTTTATGGTTAAACAGTATGTTTTTATGGTTAAACAGTATGTTTTTATGGTTAAACAGTATGTTTTTATGGTTAAACAGTATGTTTTTATGGTTAAACAGTATGTTTTAATGGTTAAACAGTATGTTTTTAATGGTTTAACAGTATGTTTTTAATGGTTAAACAGTATGTTTTTAATAGTTACAGTATGTTTTTCATGGTTAAACAGTATGTTTTTATGGTTAAACAGTATGTTTTCATGGTTAAACAGTATGTTTTAATGGTTCAACAGTATGTTTTAATAGTTACAGTATGTTTTTATGGTTAAACAGTATGTTTTTATGGTTAAACAGTATGTTTTAATGGTTCAACAGTATGTTTTTAATGGTTAAACAGTATGTTTTTAATGGTTAAACAGTATGTTTTAATGGTTAAACAGTATGTTTTAATGGTTCAACAGTATGTTTTTAATGGTTAAACAGTATGTTTTTATGGTTAAACAGTATGTTTTTATGGTTAAACAGTATGTTTTCATGGTTAAACAGTATGTTTTAATGGTTCAACAGTATGTTTTAATAGTTACAGTATGTTTTTATGGTTAAACAGTATGTTTTTATGGTTAAACAGTATGTTTTTATGGTTAAACAGTATGTTTTTTATGGTTAAACAGTATGTTTTTATGGTTAAACAGTATGTTTTCATGGTTAAACAGTATGTTTTAATGGTTCAACAGTATGTTTTAATAGTTACAGTATGTTTTTATGGTTAAACAGTATGTTTTTATGGTTAAACAGTATGTTTTTATGGTTAAACAGTATGTTTTTAATGGTTAAACAGTATGTTTTTAATGGTTAAACAGTATGTTTTTAATGGTTAAACAGTATGTTTTTAATGGTTAAACAGTATGTTTTTAATAGTTAAACAGTATGTTTTAATGGTTAAACAGTATGTTTTTAATGGTTAAACAGTATGTTTTCATGGTTAAACAGTATGTTTTTAATGGTTAAACAGTATGTTTTTAATGGTTAAACAGTATGTTTTTAATAGTTACAGTATGTTTTAATGGTTCAACAGTATGTTTTTAATGGTTAAACAGTATGTTTTTAATGGTTAAACAGTATGTTTTCATGGTTAAACAGTATGTTTTAATGGTTCAACAGTATGTTTTTAATAGTTACAGTATGTTTTTAATGGTTAAACAGTATGTTTTTAATGGTTAAACAGTATGTTTTTAATGGTTAAACAGTATGTTTTTATGGTTAAACAGTATGTTTTAATGGTTCAACAGTATGTTTTTAATGGTTAAACAGTATGTTTTTAATGGTTAAACAGTATGTTTTTATGGTTAAACAGTATGTTTTAATGGTTCAACAGTATGTTTTTAATAGTTACAGTATGTTTTTAATGGTTCAACAGTATGTTTTTAATGGTTCAACAGTATGTTTTAATAGTTACAGTATGTTTTTAATAGTTAAACAGTATGTTTTTAATGGTTAAACAGTATGTTTTTCATGGTTAAACAGTATGTTTTTAATAGTTAAACAGTATGTTTTTAATGGTTAAACAGTATGTTTTTAATGGTTAAACAGTATGTTTTTAATGGTTCAACAGTATGTTTTAATGGTTAAACAGTATGTTTTTCATGGTTAAACAGTATGTGTTTAATGGTTAAACAGTATGTTTTTCATGGTTAAACAGTATGTTTTTAATGGTTAAACAGTATGTGTTTAATGGTTAAACAGTATGTTTTTCATGGTTAAACAGTATGTTTTTCATGGTTAAACAGTATGTTTTTCATGGTTAAACAATATGTTTTAATGGTTAAACAGTATGTTTTTAATGGTTAAACAGTATGTGTTTAATGGTTAAACAGTATGTTTTAATGGTTAAACAGTATGTTTTAATGGTTAAACAGTATGTTTTAATGGTTAAACAGTATGTTTTTAATGGTTAAACAGTATGTTTTAATGGTTAAACAGTATGTTTTTAATGGTTAAACAGTATGTTTTTAATGGTGAGTGTTGTGCCTTTTTATTTTCAATGACTATTCCTCAGTGTTTTCTGGTCTGGGATCCAAAACAACAACAACAAACAACAACCGTCCCGCAGGTATGTACTGTAGCGACTGTTTCCTGTATCGGTTTTAACATGCGGTTTGTGATAGGTCATTGAATGACACATAATGATGTGTACGTTCGTGGTCGTGTTTCAGCTCCCACACCGACTGTCTCCGTGGCGGTTCGAGGACCTAACTCACGTGGTAGGGCTAGTTTCATTACAAATCTCACTATGACGATCATGATCAAACATTAGATCAGCTTAATCATGTTTCCTTCTGTAGGTGTAGGCCTGCGCTCTCAGGATGTTAGGAGCAGAGAGGAACCACGAGGTCAGACGTGTGTGTGTGTGTTTGCGTGTTTGCATGTGTGTGTGTGTGTGTGTGTGTTTGCGTGTGTGTGCGTTTGCATGTGTGTGTGTGTGTGTGTTAGCATGTGTGTGTGTGTGTGCGTTTGCATGTGTGTGTGTGTGTGCGTTTGCATGTGTGTGTGTGTGTGTTTGCATGTGTGTGTGTGTGTGTGTTTGCATGTGTGTGTGTTTGCATATATGTGTGTGTGTGTTTGCATGTGTGTGTGTGTGCGTTTGCATGTGTGTGCGTTTGCATGTGTGTGTGTTTGCATGTGTGTGTTTGCATGTGTGTGTGTGTGTGTTTGCATGTGTGTGTGTTTGCGTGTGTGTGTGTGTGTGTGTTTGCATGTGTGTGTGTGTGTGTGTTTGCATGTGTGTGTGTTTGCGTGTGTGTGTGTGTGTGTTTGCGTGCAAAGGGGTTTAAACTCTCTTCTACCTCTTTCCTTTAGCTGACAGAGACAGGCCGAGGAGAGAGGAGAGAGAACCAGGTAACACACACACACACACACACACACACACACACACACACAATGATAGCTAAATGGTAAGGACTGGCAGTGAAGGCTGCACAGATGTTTTAGAAGGTTTATAGTCCTACCACCACCTCCAACACCATGACCACCTCCAACACCATGACCACCTCCAACACCATGACCACCTCCAACACCATGACCACCTCCAACACCATGACCACCTCCAACACCATGACAAAGTAGACATACACAGACGCACCCCCCCCCCCCCCCCCCCCACACACACACACAAAGCCCAGAATTTATTTGTGAACATAACCGGTTCCACAGGTTGGCCTGCCTCACAAGAGGAACATTTCCTTATCATCTGTGTATGCTCCTTCTTCCTGTCTCCTCCATCCGTACTGTGTCACATCCTGAACCTCTTCAGAATAACTGCAGATATCAGTTCCATAAATGTATCTCTGACCACCTCCCTTAGGTGGTCTTGACCAATACTACAAATTCAGTCATCATTAGAGTGTTTATAAAATCTACTCAACTGCCTCGCGTTTCCTCTCATTCTCTCTCTATGCAATCAGAAAGGTGTCCGGATACATAGGTTTGGTTTGCTACGAGCAAAACCTGGCTGGGTGAAGCGAACGTCTGTGCTCGCATACTCCCTCATGACCGTCGCTTAAAAAAGGAGAAAAAGCGTCAACATTACTGTTGTTTGTCCCTCTTGAAGCACCGTAGCAACAACACACCCAGTAATACTTTCTCAAAATAGTCTGGATTAATCTAAGAAAAATCAGGAAACGTGTCATTCATTTTGACGTTTTTGCCAATAAGGTCTTAGTCGCATCATTTCACATCTATCTTAAAGATGTTTGGTGCAGTATTTCTCAAGTGAAAAAATCTGCATGAAAACTAGTCATCTCTTGTTGAATGACAAACACTTAATTGAAGAATCCCATCTATAGTTCCCACTCTTACTAAGAGTAGTCCTGTTGACCAATCTCTGACGAAGGGGCGTATAGACTTTGGCTACCGAACTTCCACTTGCCTCTAGAGAAAATGTAGTGTATGCCAACAGCCAAGTAAACGCCCGGCGAACACCAAAACCAACCAAAACGTCACAAACATGTTTCATAATATATGATGGAACTGTTTCGACTGGGAAGCACGCGACAGGCGTTAAGCTTACTGTATGTTTCATAATATATGATGGAACTGTTTCGACTGGGAAGCACGCGACAGGCGTTAAGCTTACTGTATGTTTCATAATATATGATGGAACTGTTTCGACTGGGAAGCACGCGACAGGCGTTAAGCTTACTGTATGTTTCATAATATATGATGGAACTGTTTCGACTGGGAAGCACGCGACAGGCGTTAAGCTTACTGTATGTTTCATAATATATGATGGAACTGTTTTGACTGGGAAGCACGCGACAGGCGTTAAGCTTACTGTATGTTTCATAATATATGATGGAACTGTTTCGACTGGGAAGCACGCGACAGGCGTTAAGCTTACTGTATGTTTCATAGTCGAAACAGTTTAAGCATTTATTATGATGAAACGTTGTGACGCTTTGGTTCAGCTGTTCGGCAACGCAACATTTTTCCTTGAGGCAAGTCAATGTTCGTTCGTCCGAAGTCGACGCCCCTTCGTCTGTGATTGGTCAATGGTATTACTGGACTAGGTACTGCTCCTAGTAGGAGTGGGAGCAATGAATGGGATTGTTTGCTGGCTAGTTTTAATGCACATTTTTCCACTTGAGAAATACCGCACCAAACATTTTAGTTAGATGTAAAATTGCGCGACTAGGATCTTCCTGGCAAAAAACATAAAAGATAAATACAGATTTCTTGATTTATCTTTATTATTTTCTTCTATTTTGAGGAAGTGTTACTGGGTATATTGTTGCTACAGTGGCTCAAGCGGGACCAAACAGTAATACTGAGATTTTTCAAGCAAGACGTCAGACGTTCGTTTCACCTAGCCGAGTTCTGCTAGAAGCAAACCAAACCTATGTGGACGCCTCTAGACTCATCAAGCCATGCTCACCCAGTAATACCTCTCGTCTCTCCACAGCCAGAGAGGCAGCCCCCAGACCAAGCACCAGATCTAGTCCCACTCAGAGGCGGAAAAAGCCAGCCAGAAATAGCCCTACCCAAAGTCGAAGAGAGACGCGCAGACGCAGTCCCAGTCCCACTCCAAGTCGTAGAGAGCCAGCCAGTCCCAGTCCCACTCCAAGTCGTAGAGAGCCAGCCAGTCCCAGTCCCACTCCAAGTCGTAGAGAGCCAGCCAGTCCCAGTTCCACTCCAAGTCGTAGAGAGCCAGCCAGTCCCAGTCCCACTCCAAGTCGTAGAGAGCCAGCCAGACCCAGCCCTACGCCCAGCCGGAGAGAGACACCCAGACCAGAACCCACCACCACCCCTACCCCCGGTGCTGTTACCCAAGCCACCCCAGCCTCAGGAGCTTTCAGCCGGATGGGATCCATAGCAAGTCTCTTCCGCTCCCATCGACGTGCCACACCGGCACCTGGGCCAGTCAACAACAACACTGGTGGAGTTGACCCATGTGAGTCCCGACCCGAGAGAATGATTGAGGCCTCTAGTAGCCAAAAGGCCATATTAGCACAGGCATCACCATTGAGGGCTTTCAGCATTTTAATGTAGTCAACTGGGTGGCTTTCAAGTCCACTGGATAATCCCTCCTCGTGACATTCTTGGAGTCATGTACAACGAACGGGTCATGAGGAGGGATCAGCCAATCGGGAAAATGGAAATTGCCTCAATGGCGCTGCCCATGCTGCCACATACTCTTTAATGGCACAGATACAAAGATGAGTCCTCTATATATCTCTATGGTCCCGACCCTCACCGCTTTAACCCCATCAGAGGTCATAAACCCTGGCTTACTAGCCTTTCTCCAGTGTAGACACTGTATAATGTACCTTGCTGGTGCCACAGCACATTGTTTGAAAATCATGGCTATAAACATACTGTTTTGACAGGGGGGATGGGTGCACTGACTGAATCTCAACCGGAAGTGAATACCAGCCTTTTCCTGGATCCGCCGACCCCTGACCCCATCATGAATCAGATGCCAGCTTTCCCTGCATGTGAGTCATCATTCATTCCTTTTCTTCATTCTCCAGTTCTTCCTCTCGACATCTGAGGAAAGCATATTGCCCTATATTTACGGTTACCCTTGTTGTGATCAGTGGTGTAAAGTACTTAAGTAAAAATACTTTCAAATACTACTTAAGTAGTTTCTTGGAGTATCTGTACTTTACTATTTATATTTTTGACAACTTTTACTTTACTACATTCCTAAAATAAATATTGTACTTTTTACTCGATATATTCACACACTTATAAAGAGAACACGTGGTCATCCCTACTGCCTCTGATCTGACGGACTCACTAAACAGAGAACACGTGGTCATCTCTACTGCCTCTGATCTGACGGACTCACTAAACAGAGAACACGTGGTCATCCCTACTGCCTCTGATCTGACGGACTCACTAAACAGAGAACACGTGGTCATCCCTACTGCCTCTGATCTGACCGACTCACTAAACAGAGAACATCCCTGGTCATCCCTACTGCCTCTGATCTGACCGACTCACTAAACAGAGAACACGTGGTCATCCCTACTGCCTCTGATCTGACGGACTCACTAAACAGAGAACATCCCTGGTCATCCCTACTGCCTCTGATCTGACGGACTCACTAAACAGAGAACACGTGGTCATCCCTACTGCCTCTGATCTGACGGACTCACTAAACAGAGAACACGTGGTCATCCCTACTGCCTCTGATCTGACCGACTCACTAAACAGAGAACATCCCTGGTCATCTCTACTGCCTCTGATCTGGCAGACTCACTAAACAGAGAACATCCCTGGTCATCCCTACTGCCTCTGATCTGACCGACTCACTAAACAGAGAACACGTGGTCATCCCTACTGCCTCTGATCTGACCGACTCACTAAACAGAGAACATCCCTGGTCATCCCTACTGCCTCTGATCTGACCGACTCACTAAACAGAGAACACGTGGTCATCCCTACTGCCTCTGATCTGACGGACTCACTAAACAGAGAACACGTGGTCATCCCTACTGCCTCTGATCTGACCGACTCACTAAACAGAGAACATCCCTGGTCATCCCTACTGCCTCTGATCTGACCGACTCACTAAACAGAGAACACGTGGTCATCCCTACTGCCTCTGATCTGACCGACTCACTAAACAGAGAACACGTGGTCATCCCTACTGCCTCTGATCTGACGGACTCACTAAACAGAGAACATCCCTGGTCATTCCTACTGCCTCTGATCTGACGGACTCACTAAACAGAGAACACGTGGTCATCCCTACTGCCTCTGATCTGACGGACTCACTAAACAGAGAACATCCCTGGTCATCCCTACTGCCTCTGATCTGACCGACTCACTAAACAGAGAACACGTGGTCATCCCTACTGCCTCTGATCTGACCGACTCACTAAACAGAGAACACGTGGTCATCCCTACTGCCTCTGATCTGACCGACTCACTAAACAGAGAACACGTGGTCATCCCTACTGCCTCTGATCTGACGGACTCACTAAACAGAGAACATCCCTGGTCATTCCTACTGCCTCTGATCTGACGGACTCACTAAACAGAGAACACGTGGTCATCCCTACTGCCTCTGATCTGACGGACTCACTAAACAGAGAACATCCCTGGTCATCCCTACTGCCTCTGATCTGACCGACTCACTAAACAGAGAACACGTGGTCATCCCTACTGCCTCTGATCTGACCGACTCACTAAACAGAGAACACGTGGTCATCCCTACTGCCTCTGATCTGACGGACTCACTAAACAGAGAACATCCCTGGTCATCCCTACTGCCTCTGATCTGACGGACTCACTAAACAGAGAACACGTGGTCATCCCTACTGCCTCTGACCTGACGGACTCACTAAACAGAGAACACGTGGTCATCCCTACTGCCTCTGATCTGACGGACTCACTAAACAGAGAACATCCCTGGTCATCTCTACTGCCTCTGATCTGACGGACTCACTAAACAGAGAACACGTGGTCATCCCTACTGCCTCTGATCTGACGGACTCACTAAACAGAGAACACGTGGTCATCCCTACTGCCTCTGATCTGACCGACTCACTAAACAGAGAACATCCCTGGTCATCTCTACTGCCTCTGATCTGGCAGACTCACTAAACAGAGAACATCCCTGGTCATCCCTACTGCCTCTGATCTGACCGACTCACTAAACAGAGAACACGTGGTCATCCCTACTGCCTCTGATCTGACCGACTCACTAAACAGAGAACATCCCTGGTCATCTCTACTGCCTCTGATCTGGCAGACTCACTAAACAGAGAACATCCCTGGTCATCCCTACTGCCTCTGATCTGACCGACTCACTAAACAGAGAACACGTGGTCATCCCTACTGCCTCTGATCTGACGGACTCACTAAACAGAGAACATCCCTGGTCATCCCTACTGCCTCTGATCTGACCGACTCACTAAACAGAGAACACGTGGTCATCCCTACTGCCTCTGATCTGACGGACTCACTAAACAGAGAACACGTGGTCATCCCTACTGCCTCTGACCTGACGGACTCACTAAACAGAGAACACGTGGTCATCCCTACTGCCTCTGATCTGACGGACTGACTAAACAGAGAACACGTGGTCATCCCTACTGCCTCTGATCTGACCGACTCACTAAACAGAGAACACGTGGTCATCCCTACTGCCTCTGATCTGACCGACTCACTAAACAGAGAACACGTGGTCATCCCTACTGCCTCTGATCTGACGGACTCACTAAACAGAGAACATCCCTGGTCATTCCTACTGCCTCTGATCTGACGGACTCACTAAACAGAGAACATCCCTGGTCATCTCTACCGCCTCTGATCTGGCAGACTCACTAAACAGAGAACATCCCTGGTCATCCCTACTGCCTCTGATCTGACCGACTCACTAAACAGAGAACACGTGGTCATCCCTACTGCCTCTGATCTGACCGACTCACTAAACAGAGAACATCCCTGGTCATCCCTACTGCCTCTGATCTGACCGACTCACTAAACAGAGAACACGTGGTCATCCCTACTGCCTCTGATCTGACGGACTCACTAAACACGTCTTTTGTAAATTATGTCTCAGTGGAATGTGCCCCTGCTATCTGTACATTTTAAAAACTAGAAAATGGTGCAGTCTGCTTTGCTTAATATAAGGAATTTGAAATTATTTACACTTTTACTTTTGATACTTAATTATATTTAGAATCAAATACTTTTAGACTTTTACTAAAGTAGTGTTTTACTGGAGTAACTTTCTCTTTTACTGGAGTAACTCTCCATTGAAGTATCTACTGTATACTTTTACTCAAGTTGGGTACTTTTTCCACCACTGGTTGTGATCCTCTCCCCTCATACTGCCTGTCTTCGTCTCCTGTAGTGAGGGAGATAGACATCTCCAGCATCCAGGCCCCAGAGCCCAGGAGCAGAGAGGAGTTCCTGCAGTGTGAGTATAGAACAGCTAAACATCTACACAGACACAGCCTGTTCCAGTTAGCTCCCTACCGTGTGGCCTTGGCCCTCACCCTTCCATGTTCGCAGACATGAAGGGAAAGGTATGAGCATTGTAGCATCCACCATATTGATTACAACTTTCAGATCTGGAAACTTCAGAAAGTTAGGGCCAAGGGGAAGGAGTACTCACAACAGCTGACAACCAAATCTGCAAAGTCCTTATCCCCACAACTTAATTATTCATCCATCCATCCCTCCACTCTTCCCTCCCCCAGATGCCTGTACCCTGACCCTAGACACGAGAACAGCCCACCGGCGTCTGACCCTGTCGGAGAGCAACACCAAGGCCACCCTACAGGGGGCAGGGCAGCCCTACCCAGACTGCCCCCAACGCTTCGACGGCTGGACCCAGGTGCTGTGCCAGGCCCCTCTTTCCGCCCAGCGATGTTACTGGGAGGTGGATTGGAGGGGGAAGGGGTCATCAATGGGAGTAGCTTATGGAGCCCTGAGCAGGAAGGGGGCGGACGCCAGGGCGGGGCTTGGCTACAACGCCCAATCATGGAGCCTGGAGCTGTCGGATACGTGTTGCACGGCAATGCATGACAATGAGAAGAGGGACATCCCGGTGACGTACTCGCCGCGTCTGGGGTTGTTCCTGGACCTCAACGCGGGCACCCTGGCGTTCTATAGCGTGGCGGAGAGCATGGCGCACCTGCACACGTTCCGTGCCAACTTTACACAGCCACTGTATGCGGCCTTCGGGGTGGGAAGTGGGGTTGGTGTTGGACTGGACTTCGCTCTGGGTCAGTTCAGCCAGACATCCGACAGCATCAAGATCTGCCCCATGTGACGAGACCTACGACCTCTGTATAGATCTGCCCCATGTGAGGAGACCTACGACCTCTGTATAGATCTGCCCCGTGTGACGAGACCTACGACCTCTGTATAGATCTGCCCCGTGTGAGGAGACCTATGACCTCTGTATAGATCTGCCCCATGTGATGAGACCTACGACCTCTGTATAGATCTGCCCCATGTGATGAGACCTACGACCTCTGTATAGATCTGCCCCATGTGATGAGACCTACGACCTCTGTATAGATCTGCCCCATGTGATGAGACCTACGACCTCTGTATAGATCTGCCCTGTGTGAGGAGACCTACGACATCTGTATAGATCTGCCCCATGTGACATGACCTACGTAATGTGACCTCTGATCCCCATCTGCTATCACCGCTTTATATGACATAATTTAACGAGAATTAGTTTGTTTCCTAAACATTTACAGAACAGCCCAAGTGCTGCACTTCTGACAAACAAATTACATACAAACACTAATAGAAGACTGAACTGACAAATGGTGTCACACACACACACACCACACACACACCACCCACACACCACACACACACCACACACACACCACACACACACACGTTATAAGACAATAAATATAAGACAACCAAATAATTTATCATTTCCTTTATTAAAGCAAAAGCACCAAAAAGGTCATCTTGGGTATTTTATGAAGCATGGAGGATATGAAGCATGGAGGATATGAAGCATGGAGGATATGAAGCATGGAGGATATGAAGCATGGAGGAGAGGCGCCAGGTTGAAAACCAATAATGGACACTTCCAACTACACAGAGCCCATAACAACCTGCACCATCACCCATCAGCTACATTCAATAGAGCCAACGGTGTGAATCATAGAACTAGATTCAATAGAACGAACAGCCTCTCCTCCTATACCCCCCCCCCAGAGCAGAAAGCCTAGTATAAAACTGATGCTCTTTCCTCGTGGTTACATAGGTAATAGGTATTACAACACACAGAAGCCAACACAAAGCATTTCACTGTATTTAAAAATGAGTTTTGGTTTGCACTGATATACAGTTTTAAAAACATGACAGCTTGGATTCCCTTTTCAATGGTTCATCACACAATGGAGGCACAACAAAACATCTAAAATAAATGTCTACATGAAATGCTAAATAACTTAGATAATGATACAGTATTTGATGCTATAACCTAGTCTAAATATCAATATTTGTCACTAATAATATTTCCTAACTAGTGATCTCTGTAAATCAGGTTAAAAAGTGCAGTACATGAGTGGGACAGGTCATATGGACGGACGGTAAGGAAAGAGGCATAGCAGGGACGTCTGAGAGTCACACCAGGGGTCAAGTATGGGTCAAAGGGCACCGGGTCAAAGGGTCACACACTAGTCTAGCTAGCTTGAAATACAGAACCTGTCTTGCTAGCATTCCAGGTCATGTACTCTGTGTCATGTGAACACAGACAGGTACCCAGGCTCTAGTCTAGGCCCTCCCCACTACACACTCCAGTAGACCTGAAAGGAATAACAATAGTGGATTTGTTTGACCTTGACCTCTGATAGGCTAGCTGGAATTTCCCCAGAATGCTTAGGCTCTGCCGCTACACCCATCAAGTCCTTTCAGATTTAAAATAAACAGCATTACAGTGGAAGGTACTAGAGGCCGTTAGTCTCATAGCTGTTCAATATCACACAACACCATGCTGCCCTCTACTGGCCGCTGAGTGAATAGAGTACCTTTAAAGTCCATAACCACAGTAATAGTGAACCATACATGAGATGAGACTCAGAGCTAACCTGCATCAAAACATAGTACACCCACTACTACCTAGGATGCTGATGGTTCCCCGTTTGGGACCAAACCTCTTGTACCAGGAGCATGTTGAGGAGGTAAACGTTGTGGAACGTTAGAACTGTCTAGAATAGAGCTGACGTGATTCCTTATGTCAGAGGCATAGTTGTTCTGCATATTTTTCTACTGGAACATTCCACAATGGTGTGCCCTAATGAACGCAGACCTGAGCACGCCATGGGCCTGAGATAAGCGACTACCATGTTCTCCGTTTCCAGTCAATAACCTTGTAACCTTCCATCCCAAATCGACCTCTAAGCCCTATGCACTTGTGGGGAGTCTGTCAGGATTTGACAGGTGTAAGCAATTTGGTAATACATCTACCGTGCCCTCTGATAGGCTAGGTGGAAGTTTCACCATATTGGTTATACCAATCAAATCCTCTCAGATCTCCACAAGCTGAGGAATAGTCCATCCCAGCTGCATCCTAGCCTGGTTCCAGATCAGTTTGTGCTGTAACATGACAATGACAATAGGGGTATGGCAAGACCGCACAAACAGATCTGGGGCCAGGCTAACGGCATCCAAAACAAAACCTACCAATCCCACTCAGTGTCTAATAAAATATACACATGGCTTTAAACCAGAAACACCCCAACAGTACAAACAGGCTTCTCCTTTAAAGCTTTACAACCTCTTCCTTATGGGAGACCTGAGGAGGAGCAGCCTCGGACCTGTCAGTCAGACCACTACAGCCAATCACGCTGCACGGCTGGGTCCTACCCACCCCCAGAGGGCCAGGTGCATGCTGGGACCTGTAGGCAAAGAAGTGTGTCGTTTTCAGGACATACCATGCATTTCAGAGACTGGTTGTAGCCTATTACAATGCACAGAGAGAGTTGCCCCTGACGACAGCAAAGCAAAAGGATCATTGTATTAGTAGTAACACTGGGAAGGCTAGATTGTAGTTCCCTAGCAACGGGCTGGCAGTAGTAAGGTGCATGGGCACCAGCCTAGTTCCTAAGAGAAGCTAAGGGGCGTAGCGAGTCTAGCTAGTGTATACACATGAAAAACTACTCTACTGCTTTTAAAAATGAACTTTAGAAAGCTATTCGAACTACAGAACAACAAGCCCCTAGACATTGAGGCTCTGGAGGCTCAAGCTCTCTCTTTACACTGCTCTTCTCTCATCCCCCCTCATCACTGTCCTCCTCGTCTCCCTCTCGTCTCTTTCTCTTGTTTGTTCTTCCTCTCCTTGACATTCTGTCACATTCTGCCACTTCCCCTTTTTACCTCTTCTTCCCCATCCCTCTAAACATTCTCAAGCCCTCATCAACTTACTTATCCCCTCGGTCATCTTCCCATCTATTTGAGCATCCAGAGCCTCACAGATGAATAACTACTGTAGCAGGGGCAGAGCAGAAGAGAGCAGGGAGAACGTCTACCTACAGCGCTCCTAGAGGGCTGGAGGGGGAAGGCAGGCAAGGCTAAGAACAGCTAATAAAGCCCTTTGCAGGCAATCTAAGGCTTTTAAAATGGCATATACACCGTGGCATTAATGCACATTTCCATTTTTAACAATATTGTGCTTTTAAAAAGAATTTATAAAAAGGAGAGGGACTTTTTCCCCCCACTTGTTGCCCTTTTCTTCATCGAATATCAGTCTAAAAGAGATGTGGAGAAGGAGCAAGGCAGGGAGGGGTGGAGGGAGGAAAGAGGAGAGAGGGTGTGGGCCCAAATGCTTCTGTTCGGTGCTGGCTCCCCTCCAAACCCTGTCTCCCTGTAGTGTCATAACTTCTTCATGGTTTGAGTGAAGGGGGTGGGGCATGGGAGGTGGAGGCGGGCCTAGAGCGGACAGAGCGCTGCCCCTTCAGGTTGCCCCAGAGGGGTGGGGCGATGGCTAGGGAGGTGGGTGGCTGAGGTGGGGCCTGGCCCAGATGGTGGGAGGGGCTTCCCCGCGTCGCTCCACTCATAGCGGGGAGGCTCTGGTTCCGCCGCAGGCCGTCCAATAGGCTGCCTCCGCCTGTGGCTAGGAAGGTGGCCGAGTCCTGACGCACCAGGCACTCTGACAACGGCTCCACCCCCTGGGGAACCTTGACCAATCCCAGCCGGCGTAGCCTCTCGACTAAGTTTACATTGATGGGGTCGGGTTTGGCTTTGGATTTGATTCTGGGGCCGTGGCTGAAGCTATGTGAGGTGGGGTCGGGGCTGGGGAGGTTGGGGCGATGGGTGCGGCCAAGCTTCAGCCCATACACATCCTGGAGGAAGAGCTCGGCCGGACGCGACGCCAGGAAGTTGTCACAGGTGGCTGGCGCCGAGGCGCGGGACTCAAAGGGCACAGGCGAGGGGGTCGGCGAGTGGGACGGGGAGTTGGGGGGCGTGCTGGGGAGGAGACGCTGGGGGAGTGGGGCTTTAAGGTGAGAGGGAGGGGGGGCATCGGCGGTGGAGAGGGAAGCAGAGATGCCCCTCTCCAGGACCAGCTTGGCCAGGCCACAGGGGGCGGGGGGACGGCGAGGGGGGAAAGAGTCCACCCCCAAACTCAGCCTGCAGGGGGTCACCGGGGTGCTGGGGCCTGTCCTCATGGAGCTGGGAGTGTACTCTGAGACAGAAGACTGACAGTGGGAACTGAGAGAGAGAGACAAGACAATGTCACACAGCCATGTCATAAACACTACAGCACAAACACACAACACCAATCACCTTCATAGGCGTGTGTGTGTGTGTGTGTGTGTGTGTGTGTGTGTGTGTGTACCTGGAGGTGACCTGGGTGATGTCAGAAGGGTGCAGGATGCGGCAGGTTGTAAAGGTGTAGGTGGAAGACGTTGAACTCTGACATTTCCCCGGGTTATAAACTGAAGAGACAAAACACACCATTCAAACATTCCATCACAGACCAACGGCTTCCAATAACGGCCCTTTTCAGTTCCTTATCTTGTGAAAGAAGATGATGATTGGTTAAAGGATGTAATCCGTAGTAAGGGGAAACCACTGGTCGCTCCACCACGTTGTCATGGTTGTTGTTGCTGGGCTGGGGAGCGTCGGGCAGCATGGTGAAACTAATTGTGCTCTTCAACGGCGAGGACGATTATGTCAGAGGGGAGAAACAGTCTCCGTTGATTAAAATAACTTATTTGGTGTTTTCATATCGCAAACGGACACGGCTGTTTCACCATTAAGGATTCCAGCTATAACGTTAAACTTTTAATGTTAAATCTTTTTTAAACTTACCTGACGAGGAGGTTGTAGCAGTAAGACTGGTGACAGTCAGGCTCTGGGATTGGACAGGAGCCATGGACGTTACACTGACGGGCAGAGCCAAGAGGGCCGGGACACTGATGATGTCACAGGGGGCATTAGAGGTCATAGGGAGGTCACAGGTGATCGGGATTAGAGGGAGCTGTGGAGAGCCTGGTACTGGTACGAAAACGGGAGAAACGGGAGACACCGGTGGCCTGTTCAACGGCAAACGCTCCCTAATCCTTTCCCTGTTCTCCTCCGGTGTTGATGAGTACTGCACCTTGAAGGTGATCCCTCCTTCCTCCTCCTCTTCCTCCTCTCCCTTCTTCTCCCAGGCGTCTGTCCCTTCCTTCCCTCTGTTTCCTGAAAAGTCCCAAACCTTTGTTAGTGAGACTGCTAAATGATTTTAAATCAATCGTTTACAAAAAAACTATTTTCATAATTATATGAATAAGACATATGTAGCACATTTTCATTTTCAATACCCAGTCATTTTACAATAGGAGAGATATCTATCTATATATCTATCTATCTATATCTATATATATATATATAAAATACCCAGTCAGTCATTTTACAATAGGAGAGATCTATCTATCTATCCTACAATGTGATTTTCTGGATTTTTTTTCTCATTTTGTCTGTCATAGTTGAAGTGTACCTATGATGAAAATTACAGGCCTCTCTCATCTTTTTAAGTGGGAGAACTTGCACAATTGGTGGTTGACTAAATACTTTTTTGCCTCACTATGTATGTATGTATGTATGTATGTATGTATGTATCAATTGTGAAATGTACATAGTGAATAAAAGTACCTCTCATGTCATATTTCTGTTCTTCGTCGCCTCCCTCTTCGTCTTCCTCCAGGTCAGTGAGGCGGTAGACGGTGTCGGCGAGAGCATCATGGGGGAGGGGCCGAAAGCCCTTGGTGACCACGCCCGGGTGGGGGTCCAGGATGGTGCCCAGGTGGGGCATGGCCAGCTGCTGCCAGTGGTGCAGAGTCAGAGAGCCTAGAGGGGTCAGAGGTTAAATGTTAGGGATCAGGCGTCAAATGCGTTACTCACAGATGACAATTAGGAGTGTTACAGTTGACAGATATCATAATGTGACCAAGTGGGTTCAAACTCTGGTCTCAGGGAGCCTAGAGAGGGCAAAGGTTAGAGGTCAGGGATCAATGCGTTACATCACAACTAAACTAAAACTCCTAATTAATATCCTAATTTCAAGAGTACCAGTATACAGATATGATAATATAGACATCATAGATATTGGGTCAGGAATAACTCCTGGATAGATATCATAGCTTTTGGCTGCATTCCAGGCCACCTACATTCAGGAACCACATCTCTAAGGGTGTGTTTAGACAGGCAGCCCAATTCTGATCTTTTTCTCACTAATTGGTCTTTTGTCCAATCACATCAGATCTTTTCACATCAGATATTGGTCTATTGACCAATCACCTCTGATAAAATCGTGACAAATTATCAGATTTGGGCTGCCTGTCTAAACGCAGCCTAACATACTGAAATCTGATGCCTGACTGCAAAAGATGATGTGGCATTCAATCACTGGTAGATTTGTGCAGAGGGGTTGCTTATCGCACTGCCTGGAACGCGCCCATTATCATGACTACACTTAAAGCATGAACGTATCCTTACCCTCCATGGGCTTGACGATCTGCAGCTTCTCAGGCAGGAAGGTCTTAAAACAGCTGGACGAGACCGAGAACTCTGATAGGTTGGTGAAGGATGACATGACGCTGCTCATTGGTGAGCTGTAGCCACTCCCCTCCACATCCGATTCCGGCCCCCCAGCCAGGGCCTCCAGCTTCTTGTCGCGTTCCGCCTGGAAGAACTGCCGCTCGCACAGGAAATTCTGCCGCCGCAGGGAGAGGCGGTGCAGCGCCGACACGAGGTCATTTCCTCCTGGTGCGCCAGGCTTGCCGAGCGGGACCTCCTCCCTACTACAAAGACAGACACGCAACACAAACACATGCTTACCCAAATATACTCCTCTGTAGGCTCTAAATTCACTGAAATAGGTTTGAATTAAATAATATCAAATAATATGCTTTGAATTCTCTCACATATTGTTGCCACTGACTCAATGAATCCACTACAGTCAATACGGGTGCTTTAGGCTGCAGGTCTAACAATCAGGATCAACCTGGGAACTCACTTGGCGCGGCCGTGGGATTGGTCGATCCCCTGTGCGGACAGGAAGGGCTGGGCCGTCATCACCAGGCAGCTGCCTCCCGAGCCGGGGATAGGGGGCGTGGCCATCGCCGCAGCTCGCTCTACCGACTCGTTGACCACGCGTACAGTCTGAAACACCTTCTTCTGGGAAACTCTGGGGACGGGGAGAGAGGGAAGAAGAGAGGAGAGGAGGTAGAGAGGAGATGAAGAGAGAAGAGGAGGAAGAGAGGGGAGTTAGAGGAGGAGGGGAGTTCGAGAAGAGGAAGAGAGGAGGGGAGTTAGAGGAGGAGGGGTTAGAGAGGGGAAGAGAGGAGGGGAGTTAGAGAAGAGGAAGATAGGAGGGGAGTTAGAGAGGGGAGTTAGAGAGGGGAGCTTCTGCTTTGATTGCTTTTGCTCTTCTATTTGTGTGTGTGTTTGTTGTTGTCGGTGTGGGTGTGTGTGTGTGTGTGTGTTTGTTGTTGTCGGTGTGTGTGTGTTCTATACTCACTTCTGGTCCTGGAAAGCCACCTCGTCCTCGACACTCAGCTCTCTCCTCATGGTGCCCTCAATCTCTGCTGCCAGGGAGTCCTGAGACACAGTCATTTACACTCATTAATAGGTACACACACTATTGGGCACACGCACACATATTCACACATAAATAGGATTGACACACACACATACACACACTATGGATATGCATCTTACCCTTTAAAGATAATTTGATAGATACCTAGATACATGGGCTTCAATAAGATACAGGAACGATACGTTTTAGTTTGAAATGATTGGGTTTAATTAGAGAATGAATCGATGCACTGACATTTGCTGCATAAACACATTCATTTTCCATTCTAAATACAAATCTGCTGCGGATGGAGCTCATGAGCTGGCCCTCTCTGAGCTGGCCCTCTCTGAGCTGGATCTGTCTGAGCTGGCCCTCTCTGAGCTGGATCTGTCTGTGCTGGCCCTCTCTGAGCTGGATCTGTCTGTGCTGGCCCTCTCTGAGCTGGATCTGTCTGAGCTGGCCCTCTCTGAGCTGGATCTGTCTGAGCTGGCCCTCTCTGAGCTGGATCTGTCTGTGCTGGCCCTCTCTGAGCTGGATCTGTCTGTGCTGGCCCTCTCTGAGCTGGATCTGTCTGTGCTGGCCCTCTCTGAGCTGGATCTGTCTGAGCTGGCCCTCTCTGAGCTGGATCTGTCTGAGCTGGCCCTCTCTGAGCTGGATCTGTCTGAGCTGGCCCTCTCTGAGCTGGATCTGTCTGAGCTGGCCCTCTCTGAGCTGGACCTGTCTGAGCTGGCCCTCTCTGAGCTGGATCTGTCTGAGCTGGATCTGTCTGAGCTGGCCCTCTCTGAGCTGGATCTGTCTGAGCTGGCCCTTTCTGAGCTGGCCCTCTCTGAGCTGGCCCTCTCTGAGCTGGCCCTCTCTGAGCTGGCCCTCTCTGAGCTGGCCCTCTCTGAGCTGGCCCTCTCTGAGCTGGCCCTCTCTGAGCTGGCCCTCTCTGAGCTGGCCCTCTCTGAGCTGGATCTGTCTGAGCTGGATCTGTCTGAGCTGGATCTGTCTGAGCTGGATCTGTCTGAGCTGGATCTGTCTGAGCTGGATCTGTCTGAGCTGGCTCTGTCTGAGCTGGCTCTGTCTGAGCTGGATCTGTCTGAGCTGGCCCTCTCTGAGCTGGATCTGTCTGAGCTGGCCCTCTCTGAGCTGGATCTGTCTGAGCTGGCCCTCTCTGAGCTGGATCTGTCCGAGCTGGATCTGTCTGAGCTGGCCCTCTCTGAGCTGGATCTGTCTGAGCTGGCCCTCTCTGAGCTGGATCTGTCTGAGCTGGCCCTCTCTGAGCTGGATCTGTCTGAGCTGGCCCTCTCTGAGCTGGATCTGTCTGAGCTGGCCCTCTCTGAGCTGGATCTGTGTTTTGGTGAATCGTTACATCCCTAACACACACACACACACATACATTACAGAAGGTATATATCTCACCATGGGGAAGAGTCCGTAGGGCAGGTGTCGTCTCATGCCTGCAGACGGAGTGTTCTTACTGCGCAGCTCCTTGATTTCTTCCTGAGACTCATGTAGCATCCCCACACACTCTACATTACGGTCCGCTAGCTCATTCAGCTATACAACACAACACAACATAGTTAACCCTCCGCTAGTTGGTTCAGCTACAAAACACAACATAGTTAACACTACTGCTAGCTGGTTCAGCTATACAACACAACATAGTTAACCCATAAGCCGGGGGGGGGGGGGATAATAATCCAACACAGGTCAATGACCCAACACACCTCCAGGCTGTGTAAGGGCTATTTTATCAAGAAGGAGAGTGATGGAGTGCTGCATCAGATGACCTGGTTTCCACAATCTCCCGACCTCAACCAAATTGAGATGGTTTGGGATGAGTCGGACCACGGAGTGAAGGAAAAGCAGCCAAAAAGTGCTCAGCATATGTGGGAACTCCTTCAAGACTGTTGGAAAAGCATTCTAGTTGAAACTGGTTGAGAGAATGCCAAGAGTGTGCAAAGCTGTCATCAAGGTAAAGGGTGGCTATTTGATTTGGGTGGCTATATTTTGATTTGTTTAACACTTATAATATGTATTATTTCATAGTTTATGTCTTCACTATTATTCTACAATGTAGAAAATAGTCTAAATAAATAAAATCCTTGAATGACTAAGTGTTCTAAAACATTTGACCGGTAGAGTACGTGTTCCACAGAGGGTCAAATTAGTGTGTAGCCCAGACTGATCAGACACTACAGGCAGATCGACTGTACTGAGACTCGTGTGGGGGGGTCGTAGAGCAAAACGGAGAACACCATCGTGTTACTGAGAGTAGTCTCATCTTTCCATAGAGGTAATAGTTTTGTAGTCCAAACCGGTCGGACGCTACAGATCATTCTGTGACAATAACTATTTTCAAGATGTCTCATGGTCTGACAAACACCACTCTAGCACTGTCACCTTTCACCTCAGATGTGGAAGTGTGACATACAGTATACACATGCGGTGGAATGAGATGCATCTAATGCAAAAGAACAGATATCTAACACTTATCTTTTATGGGGATTTTCTTTGTTAGCTAATTAGATTTCAGCTGGGGCAAGGACATTGACCTTAGTTTTTTTTACCCCAAACACAGTTAACCCTCTGCTAGCTAGTTCAGCTACACAACAACACAGTTAACCCTCTGCTAGCTGGTTCAGCTACACAACAACACAGTTAACCCTCTGCTAGCTGGTTCAGCTACACAACAACACAGTTAACCCTCTGCTAGCTGGTTCAGCTACACAACAACATAGTTAACCCTTTGCTAGCTAGTTCAGCTACACAACAACACAGTTAACCCTCTGCTAGCTGGTTCAGCTACACAACAACACAGTTAACCCTCTGCTAGCTAGTTCAGCTACACAACAACACAGTTAACCCTCTGCTAGCTAGTTCAGCTACACAACAACACAGTTAACCCTCTGCTAGCTGGTTCAGCTACACAACAACACAGTTAACCCTCTGCTAGCTGGTTCAGCTACACAACAACACAGTTAACCCTCTGCTAGCTGGTTCAGCTACACAACAACACAGTTAACCCTCTGCTAGCTAGTTCAGCTACACAACAACACAGTTAACCATCTGCTAGCTGGTTCAGCTACACAACAACACAGTTAACCCTATGCTAGCTAGTTCAGCTACACAACAACACAGTTAACCATCTGCTAGCTGGTTCAGCTACACAACAACACAGTTAACCCTCTGCTAGCTGGTTCAGCTACACAACAACACAGTTAACCCTCTGCTAGCTGGTTCAGCTACACAACAGTTAAATACCCACACTTCATGACCGTATTCCACACATACTCATTCTTCAGTAATAAACACCTTAACTTAAACCTTGATGCAGCTAATAACATTGAACACAAATTCACTGCTTGTGTCAACATAGCAGACGAAACCCAAGATAATATTTTAAATACTACAACTCTGGGCCATATCATACTGCTTATCAGGTGCAGTTCTGCTCTGACATATAGCGGTGGTTCAAATGATGTTGGAGAGTTCGGAAAAAGGGCCCACCTTAAGGCACTTCTATGGAGTCAGAGTTCATTGAACTGTTCATTGCTAGACAACTCACCTCTGCAGTGAGTGATCTCTGGGCATCTTTCGAGGCCTGTAGGTGAATCCTCAGCTCCTCTTTCTCCAGGGCCAGCTGGAAACACACTTCCTTAGTACTATTCCTCTACAAGTATTACTACAACATCAACTTCAAACTGCGCTCTTCCTCTCCCCTCACCTCTTTGACGCGGTGTTGGAGCTCTACTATCTGGGAGAGGAGCTGGGAAATCTCCTCCTGGTGTCGCATCACCTCTTCATTCTTATGGGACAGCTCCTCTGTCAGGTTCACCATCTGACTGTTGGACTCACCTGAACCAACCCACACCCACACAGCTCTTTAATCATTAGAGATCAATAACCTAATTACTTGTTAATTGACCTGATTCATTCCTTTTTTGTGTGTGTGTGTGTGTGTGTTTGAGTGCATGTGACTCACGTAGCTCCTTGACACAGTCGCTGACCAGCTGTTGTTCTTTCTCCTCGAAGGTGATGGTCTCCGTCTTCAGATGACGGGCCTGGTCGGACCATAGGGTTTACAGTGAGGTGTTAGGAACTATCAGATGATGGGCCTGGTCGAACCACAGGGTTTACAGTGAGGTGTTAGGAACTATCAGATGGCGGGCCTGGTCGGACCATAGGGTTTACAGTGAGGTGTTAGGAACTATCAGATGACGGGCCTGGTCGGACCACAGGGTTTTACAGTGAGGTGTTAGGAACTATCAGATGATGGGCCTGGTCGAACCACAGGGTTTACAGTGAGGTGTTAGGAACTATCAGATGACGGGCCTGGTCGGACCATAGGGTTTACAGTGAGGTGTTAGGAACTATCAGATGGCGGGCCTGGTCGGACCACAGGGTTTTACAGTGAGGTGTGAGGAACTATCAAATGACGGGCCTGGTCGGACCAGAGGTACAGAGGTTAGAGTAAGGTGTGAGGGGCCTGGTCGGACCAGAGGTACAGAGGTTAGAGTAAGATGTGAGGGGCCTGGTCGGACCAGAGGTACAGAGGTTAGAGTAAGATGTGAGGGGCCTGGTCGGACCAGAGGTACAGAGGTTAGAGTAAGGTGTGAGGGGCCTGGTAGGACCAGAGGTACAGAGGTTAGAGTAAGGTGTGAGGGGCCTGGTCGGACCAGAGGTACAGAGGTTAGAGTAAGGTGGGGGGGGCCTGGTAGGACCAGAGGTACAGAGGTTAGAGTAAGGTGTGAGGGGCCTGGTAGGACCAGAGGTACAGAGGTTAGAGTAAGATGTGAGGGGCCTGGTCGGACCAGAGGTACAGAGGTTAGAGTAAGGTGGGGGGGGCCTGGTAGGACCAGAGGTACAGAGGTTAGAGTAAGGTGTGAGGGGCCTGGTCGGACCAGAGGTACAGAGGTTAGAGTAAGGTGTGAGGGGCCTGGTAGGACCAGAGGTACAGAGGTTAGAGTAAGGTGTGAGGGGCCTGGTAGGACCAGAGGTACAGAGGTTAGAGTAAGGTGGGGGGGGCCTGGTAGGACCAGAGGTACAGAGGTTAGAGTAAGGTGGGGGGGGCCTGGTAGGACCAGAGGTACAGAGGTTAGAGTAAGGTGGGGGGGGCCTGGTAGGACCAGAGGTACAGAGGTTAGAGTAAGGTGTGAGGGGCCTGGTAGGACCAGAGGTACAGAGGTTAGAGTAAGGTGGGGGGGGCCTGGTAGGACCAGAGGTACAGAGGTTAGAGTAAGGTGTGAGGGGCCTGGTCGGACCAGAGGTACAGAGGTTAGAGTAAGGTGTGAGGGGCCTGGTCGGACCAGAGGTACAGAGGTTAGAGTAAGGTGTGGGGGGCCTGGTCGGACCAGAGGTACAGAGGTTAGAGTAAGGTGGGGGGGGCCTGGTAGGACCAGAGGTACAGAGGTTAGAGTAAGGTGGGGGGGGCCCCACTATGAAGCGTTTAAAAGCCTGGACCGCATAAAGTGCACAGTCGGAGTAGAATTGGCACGGACCACAGATCTGGGATCAGATCACCCTAACGTTTATCCTAACCTTAACCCTATGGGTCCTGGTCAAAAGTAGTGAACTCTAGGAAATAGGGTGTCATGTCAGCTATACCTCAGAGCGTAGGGCCAGGTTCTCCTCTTCCAGATCAGACATTTTCCCCTGCAGGGCCTCCAGCTGGCTGAGGGCCACAGCTGGTGCTAGGGGTTGGCGGGGGTGCAGCGGCGTTGAGCAGCTGGAATCAGTCTCACTCTCCTCCGAAGCGCTGGCCACCATCCGCAGCAACTCATCCTTTTTCCCCAGCTCATGTTGTAGCTGGTGCACCTGGGACAGGGGGGGTCAGAGGGGGTGTGGTGTGTACAGTAGTGTGTGTGCGTACAGTAGTGTGTGTGTGTACAGTAGTGTGTGTGTGTCCAGTAGTGTGTGTGTGTGTGTGTGTACAGTAGTGTGTGTGCGTACAGTAGTGTGTGTGTGCGTACAGTAGTGTGTGTGTGTGTACAGTAGTGTGTGTGTGTGTACAGTAGTGTGTGTGTGTACAGTAGTGTGTGTGTACAGTAGTGTGTGTGCGTGTACAGTAGTGTGTGTGTACAGTAGTGTGTGTGCGTACAGTAGTGTGTGTGCGTACAGTAGTGTGTGTGCGTACAGTAGTGTGTGTGCGTACAGTAGTGTGTGTGTGTTACCTGGTCCAGGGCCTGTGCTAGCTGTTCCTCCACAGACTCATTGCGTTCCTGGAGCAGGTGGTTCCTCTGAAGCAGAGACTGACCAATCCGAGCGGCCAGCTCCAAGTCCCGGTCCCGCTGCAATCAATGATACATACAACAGTTAGTCCACCAATCACGCGGTCAGAATCATCAATGACAACTAATCACCGCCATGTGTCAAAGACCGTGCACCAATGAGAGCCCACCTCAGCCAATAGATGTGTGACAACCTCAATGTCATTGTAGGTCTTGGTCATCTGCTCCACCCTATCAGCACTGAGAACTGGAGAGAGAGAGAGAGCGAGAGCGAGATAGATAGAGAACAGGAGAGAACGAGAGAGATGGCGAGAACGAGAGAGAGACAATCACATTTTAGCAGGGGAACAAGAAAACACGGCAGCATACACACACATACATGTATACTGTACACACACACACCAAAATAAGCAACACGTTCATGCACAAAGACACAGACTATATATGCTAATGCATGCGCCTCCATGCAAGCACACCAACTTTCCTGTGAAACAGCCTAAGACACTACAAGCTATGCATCCACACACTACTAGATGCCAGGACAAGCCCACTAGTGGCAGTAGACATAGTGTGTGAGTGTATGCTGTCCTAAGGTATAGCAAGAGAAAGACTCCAGAGCTCCAGGGGGCCACTCAGCCTAGTCTAATCCAGGTTTGAGAGCACTGTCTGGGCCTACTGGAGGACTGAAGCCCTACCCCTCACGCTCTGGAGCTATCCATGGAGAAAGATGCAGAGAGAGATAGAGGGAAGCACTTTACCTCGGGAGCCAGGGTGAGAGTAGGAAGAGGGATCCAGGGAAAGATAAGCTGGAGGAAGAGAAAGAGAGACAACGGAGGACAGGGAGGGGAATGAGGGAATAACAAGGAGAGACAACAGAGGACAGGGAGGGAAAAGAGGGAATAACAAGGAGAGACAACGGAGGACAGGGAGGGGAATGAGGGAATAACAAGGAGAGAGAGAGAAAGAGATGTTAGATGGCAAGAAAGAGGGGAATCAGCTGAGCAGAGAGAGAAGAACCTAGGAGAGAAATACCAGCTGAGCAGAGAGAGAATAACCTAGGAGAGAAATACCAGCTGAGCTGAGAGAGAATAACCTAGGAGAGAAATACCTACAAATCAAGAGAGCAATAGAGAGATAGAGGGAGAGAAAAAAGATAGTGAGGAACAGAGATATAGGGACAGAAAGAGAGAGCAGAAGCAGGATAAATCATGTGTGTACTTTAGATAGGGTTAGGGGGATTAGGATGAGTGGTTTGTTTGGGTTCAGCACCTGACTCAGAACCGCAACCCCAGCAGCGCTGCCAGATGGCCCTGGGTAGAGAGATACCAACCCATTTTATTTATTATGGTCAACCTTGACCCCTGGCCTCCAACCCCAGCCTGACCCTTTACACGAGGTCAACCTGGTAACCATCAAATAAAACAGCATTCTATGTAATACTATGTGTGCATCATGTTTATTGCAATTCAGCTTGTAAATGGAAGGGAAAATACATTCACAACGTCATGTCAGTGGCAGTTTACCTAGCCTAACACCTCTGGTTTGGTGGACAGATGACGGGCAGACCAGCAGCAACAGAACACAGCAGACTAGGAGACAGTGCTCCTCTGGTTTCAACTGCTGTTTACTGAAGCTGCAGTACCAAGTCACTTCGCTACTTGTATTAAAGTCTCCATTTTGATAAATCACAGATATAATATGTACATACTTCTCATACTAGTTTTTCCTTCTACTTTTTATTACTACTTGTTATTTTTGGCGCTTTTGTATTTGGCATTTGATTTTTGAATGATATTGTACAGCATTTTTGAGAAGAGTTAGCGAGCGTTTCACTGTACTGTGTGCACGTGCCTAATAAACGTTGATTTGATTGACTGGCCATATCTGATTGTGAAAGTGGAAGTATAAAGTGCAATAACTCTCCTGCTCCTCATCGTTCTACACACAGCGACACAGTCAACCTTCTGTCAAGACAAAAAGGGACCCCCCCCCCAGGTAAGTAGAGAAAGAGATTAACCTGGATTATTTACTCTGTAATCACACTGCTTTGTGTTTCTCACCTGTTCTGTTTTTACTTCAGATTTGTTTTTAAAAAAAATCTGGAATAATTTGTGAATTGACAATGTTACAAGTATGTTAAATGTCACTTATCCAAAATGTGAACTTATCTTATCCAAAATGTGAACTTATCCAAAATGTGAACTTATCCAAAATGTGAATTTATCCAAAATGTGAACTTATCCAAAATGTGAAAACATTTACATTTAAGTCATTTAGCAGACGCTCTTATCCAGTGAGTCACAGTCAGTGAATTCATCTTAAAATAGCTAGGTGGGACAACCACCTCAGTCATAGTAAGTATATTATTTTCTCTTACTACTCTGTATTAAAAGCAGGGTCTGTCTGTGGAAAACTGAATCAATATCATTTCGGTAGAACTACATGTACATACACACGTCTTACCATATAAAGATAAATGTAGTGTTCAAATAGGGAATTCCTATGTCATTTTGGCTAATTCCAGGAAGTCCTTTCATGTTATAGTTGCTCCACAGACAGACATGGAAAACGCTGACTTATCACAACTGCTAGGGGCTTCCTGTCCTGACCATATTTGGTAAGAAGAGGTCCAGTGCAAGGCAGAAGGAAACTGAAAGTGGGTTGATGTTCTTTCACAGATCTCCATACAATTTTCTGTTCACAAAACTTGTTATGAAAAAGGTCCACTAAGTTTTGTAGACTTGACTCATTGACAACCTTTCAATCTGTATACAGATTGGACGTTTCATCCATCATGTTGCTCCTCTTGTCTGCCTTATCACTGGACTTCCTCTTCTTACCAAATATGGTCAGGACAGGAAGCCCATAACAAACGTGAGGATATCCTCTATATGTGATCCATCCCCGTTCTCCTTATCACATCTATAGTGCATCCATAACCATAAAATGTCCTTCCTGGAACGATAAAGCCTTATACTGAAATTCGCTATTTGAATACTAGAGGACAACCTGTCACATCCACTAGGGGCTCCATCTCCTTACCATATCTGAAACTGGGTTGACATTCAGCAAAACGTTTTCATAGATGAAAATCTGATTTCACTACAATTTTCTGTTCCCAAAACTAGAATCCGTTATGAATAAAATCCACAAGGTTTTGTAGACTTGACTCTATGCCAACCAGGGCTCTAAAGTCCAACCATATTGGTTGAATTACCAGTTAATTAACAATTAATTAATTTAAACAGTTTGAGTACATGTCTATAACGGCAGGTATAATTCAAAACTACTTGTCAGCGATTGGATCACACGTTCCATTCAATCAGAGGACGGCCTAATTCAAAGCACACTATTTGGTTGCGTGGGTTTTTGTCCCATATACACCCCCTATTTCTAAGGAGGAAGCTGATTGGAATAAGAAAGAAAATGGCTGGTCCAAACGCCCTTCTGTTGGAGAAAGCCCAGACTTATACGTGCAGTAAAACAGAATGGTGAACGCAGCAATCAGTCTGGTGCCACAAGGTTATGAACGATCTAAGGTGAGCTATACGAATATTCGGTTCCTCCACAGAGTGAGAAAAGGTTTGGCACTTGGGACAAATGCCTGTGACCGATAGCGTGCAACATTTTAAAGTAGTCAACGGAGTGGGACTTGCTGTGGGTTAGGGAGAGATCAGATAACTCCATCCAGATCAGTTGAAGGGATCAGACACTACTGAGCAGACACTCCAGCGTGGAAGGTGGCAGTAAATCACCAACATTGGCTCTACAACCCCTCAAAAACAGGAAAGAAGAAAATGTACCAACTACTTTAAAATGGAGCTGGCCCTCCATGACACTCCCCAATGCCAAAGATAAGAGGTTCCACGTGCACCCTCTAAGACCTGCTAGAGACAAAGTCCTGACATCAGGGACTTACTTGGGTTTTGGATTTGTCCTGAATGTTTTTGGCTTGTAGATGTGTCTGTGGAGGGTTTAGAAACAAATGGAAGGATTTACAAAAAAGCATTAAGGTTGTCCCGTTCCACTCAATAGCTGAAGGAGTGAGACCAAAAAAGCAGGACCTATTCAAACAAAGGACTGATCTCCTCTGGCTCAGTAGGTCACAGCCCCAAACGCTGTGATGTTCACACAGAGTAAGACCAACCAACATGAAAAAATACAAAACCATTTTGTAGAACTGAAACAGCCCCTTTCTCTTGGTCACAGATGGACAAACATCACTTTGTACTTAAAGCGGGAGTTGCAACAAGTCGGCAGGCATTTAAATGGCATCTGTGCATTGCTCAGAGCCAGCAGGGAAGACGATTCACTATCATCAGTTCTATGAAAATGGTGCCATATTGTACTTTCACAAAATATATTATTTTACAGTTATAAGGAAGGTGAAATCATATAGTTAGTCAATAGATCATTTAATTATTACTATATTTAGAAGGCATATCAGTCATTTCAGGCCCCATTCAACCACTTTGGTTGAATAGGAGCTACATAACATGATATTTACCTGGGCTCCCTAGTGGTACAGCGTTCTAAAGGCACTGCATCTCAGTGCTAGAGGTGTCACTACAGACCCTAGTGGCACAGCGTTCTAAAGGCACTGCATCTCAGTGCTAGAGGTGTCACTACAGACCCTAGTGGCACAGCATTCTAAAGGCACTGCATCTCAGTGCTAGAGGTGTCACTACAGACCCTAGTGGCACAGCGTTCTAAAGGCACTGCATCTCAGTGCTAGAGGTGTCACTACAGACCCTAGTGGCACAGCGTTCTAAAGACACTGCATCTCAGTGCTAGAGGTGTCACTACAGACCCTAGTGGCACAGCATTCTAAAGGCACTGCATCTCAGTGCTAGAGGTGTCACTACAGACCCTAGTGGCACAGCGTTTTAAAGGCATCTCAGTGCTAGAGGTGTCACTACAGACCCTAGTGGCACAGCATTCTAAAGACACTGCATCTCAGTGCTAGAGGTGTCACTACAGACCCTAGTGGCACAGCATTCTAAAGGCACTGCATCTCAGTGCTAGAGGTGTCACTACAGACCCTAGTGGCACAGCATTCTAAAGGCACTGCATCTCAGTGCTAGAGGTGTCACTACAGACCCTAGTGGCACAGCATTCTAAAGACACTGCATCTCAGTGCTAGAGGTGTCACTACAGACCCTAGTGGCACAGCATTCTAAAGGCACTGCATCTCAGTGCTAGAGGTGTCACTACAGACCCTAGTGGCACAGCATTCTAAAGACACTGCATCTCAGTGCTAGAGGTGTCACTACAGACCCTAGTGGCACAGCATTCTAAAGACACTGCATCTCAGTGCTAGAGGTGTCACTACAGACCCTAGTGGCACAGCATTCTAAAGACACTGCATCTCAGTGCTAGAGGTGTCACTACAGACCCTGATTCAGAGGTCTAAGACACTGCATCTCAGTGCTAGAGGTGTCACTACAGACCCTAGTGGCACAGCGTTCTAAAGGCACTGCATCTCAGTGCTAGAGGTGTCATTACAGACCCTGATTCAGAGGTCTAAGACACTGCATCTCAGTGCTAGAGGTGTCACTACAGACCCTAGTGGCACAGCATTCTAAAGGCACTGCATCTCAGTGCTAGAGGTGTCACTACAGACCCTAGTGGCACAGCATTCTAAAGACACTGCATCTCAGTGCTAGAGGTGTCACTACAGACCCTAGTGGCACAGCATTCTAAAGACACTGCATCTCAGTGCTAGAGGTGTCACTACAGACCCTAGTGGCACAGCATTCTAAAGGCACTGCATCTCAGTGCTAGAGGTGTCACTACAGACCCTAGTGGCACAGCATTCTAAAGACACTGCATCTCAGTGCTAGAGGTGTCACTACAGACCCTAGTGGCACAGCATTCTAAAGACACTGCATCTCAGTGCTAGAGGTGTCACTACAGACCCTAGTGGCACAGCATTCTAAAGGCACTGCATCTCAGTGCTAGAGGTGTCACTACAGACCCTAGTGGCACAGCATTCTAAAGACACTGCATCTCAGTGCTAGAGGTGTCACTACAGACCCTAGTGGCACAGCATTCTAAAGACACTGCATCTCAGTGCTAGAGGTGTCACTACAGACCCTAGTGGCACAGCATTCTAAAGACACTGCATCTCAGTGCTAGAGGTGTCACTACAGACCCTAGTGGCACAGCATTCTAAAGGCACTGCATCTCAGTGCTAGAGGTGTCACTACAGACCCTAGTGGCACAGCGTTCTAAAGACACTGCATCTCAGTGCTAGAGGTGTCACTACAGACCCTAGTGGCACAGCGTTCTAAAGGCACTGCATCTCAGTGCTAGAGGTGTCACTACAGACCCTAGTGGCACAGCGTTCTAAAGGCATCTCAGTGCTAGAGGTGTCACTACAGACCCTGATTCAATTCCGGGCTGTATCACAACCGGCTGTGATCGGGAGTCGGGAGAATTTGATCTTAACCGACTTGAATAGTTAAATAAAGGTTCAATTTAAAAAAATTCAAATGTTAGCATCATTTTTCTACTATGTACTTGAGCTTGTGTCCTCAAAAGTCAATGACTACACCTCAGCAACTAAAACCATTTTTACCAGGAAGGTGAGATTTAACCATATGCAGCATTATTAGTTATTGTTTATGGCCCTCTCATAATTGGGTATCAATGTCTATTAAGGTATAAATCTACTTTTTGCTACGACCTCTAACAGGATATATCTAACTCTGTGGCTGTCCTTTTATTGCCATTATGTAAACTAAAGTAGTCTAGTGGGTGGGACTTGTTCTGGGTTAGGGAGGGATAACAGAATTCCATCCAAGCCAGTGGAAGGGATCAACCAATAAATCATATTCCTGAACAAATACTCCAGTACAGCAGGGGACAGTAAAACTCTAAAATGAAGACAGCTACATTTCTAACTCTGTGGTCTTCTATTAGGTTTCAGAAATGTCCACCTCCAGCAATGTCCTGTCTGAAGAGCAGTTCCTGTGCTCTGTCTGTCTGGATGTGTTCACTGAGCCAGTCTCTATTCCATGTGGACACAACTTCTGCAAGGCCTGTATCAGTGAATACTGGAACAGCACTGCCCTGTGCCAGTGTCCACTGTGTAAGGACACATTCAACAGAAGACCTGCCCTAAAAACCAACACAACACTCAGAGAAGTTGCAGATCATTTTAAGAGGATGAAGGTCTCAGACAGAGAGGAGTCCTCTTCCAAGCCTGGAGAAGTAGCACAAGTGCAGCAGATGGTCCAGGAGCGACTGGATCCTGAGCTGAGGAGGTTACAGCAGTGGTCAGTGGATGTGACTCTGGATCCTGATACAGCACACTGCAAGCTCATTGTGTCGGAGGACAGGAAACAAGTGAGCTATGGAGACATACGGCAGATTCTCCCTGACCTCCCAGAGAGGTTTGAATGTTATCTATCGGTCCTGGGAAAGGAGGGCTTCTCCTCAGGGAGATTCTACTTTGAGGTTCAGGTTAGAGGGAAGATTGAATGGCAGGTAGGAGTGGCCAGAGAGTCCATCATCAGGAAGGGCCCAACAGCTGTAAGCCCTGAGGGTGGACTCTGGGCTCTGTATATGAATAGGAATAAGTATATAGCCAAGGACACACCCCATATGCACCTCTTCCTGAGTCAGAAACCGCAGAAGGTGGGGGTGTTTGTGGATTACGAGGAGGGTCAGATCTCCTTTTATGATGTAGAAAACAGGTCTCATATCTACTCTTTCACTGGTTGTATCTTCACTGAGAAGCTATATCCATACTTGAACCCCTGTGATAATGAGGAGGGTTCAAACTCAGCCCCATTGGTCATCTCTCCTGTCAATCACACTGACTGAATTGGGGTCCAAAAAGGCAGAAGTGCTGATAATATTGGGCCGCTTTCCAGGGGGTCTGCCAAGTAGTCGTACACCAAATTTCATGACATCTAGGTGTTTAACATCATGTCAGAAACCACATCAATAAGATATTATAATCTGAAGCCTGACTGCAATGTATCTAACGTGGTGGTCAATGATTGGTTCATTTGTGCAGCATGACTTCTTTGCGGCCTGTTTAGACCATGATGTTTGATATGGTTTTGGTGTTAAAATCAGAGGATAATGCTTGGAATCTGATCTACAGTAGAATATGTTTTAGTTGGTGTCTTTGTTCCCATTTATTTTCCCCCATTTTTCTGTATAGTGTGTTGAGACGTTGTTTGGATTCATTTGGGAGTATGTCCTGAATTTTACAAATCTAGTACAATGCATAACATTTCTAGTGAGTTTTAGTTGCATGTGGTCCATGTGAAATAAACAAGATAAAATAAATAAATGCTTTGTTCTTGTTTTTATGTGTGTAAAATTGTTTATAAGGGTGATGCAGTGGAACAGAGGGGTTACTGCAGCAGTGCCTTGAATTAATCTGAGTCCCACAATGGCCTCTAGATCTGGCTACCTCCCAGCACCTCAATACTCTACCTCCCAGCACCTCAATACTCTACCTCCTTCTACCTCCCAGCACCTCACTACTCTACCTCCCAGCACCTCAATACTCTACCTCCCAGCACCTCAATACTCTACCTCCCAGCACCTCAATACTCTACCTCCTTCTACCTCCCAGCACCTCACTACTCTACCTCCCAGCACCTCAATACTCTACCTCCCAGTTTAACAGTCTGATGGCCTTGAGATAGAAGCTGTTTTTCAGTCTCTCGGTCCCTGCTTTGATGCACCTGTACTGACCTCGCCTTCTGGATGATAGCGGGGTGAACAGGTAGTGGCTCGGGTGGTTGTTGTCCTTGATGATCTTTATGGCCTTCCTGTGACATCGGGTGGTGTAGGTGTCCTGGAGGGCAGGTAGTTTGCCCCCGGTGATGCGTTGTGCAGACCTCACTACCCTCTGGAGAGCTTTATGGTTGTGGGCGGAGCAATGGCCGTACCAGGAGGTGATACAGCCCGACAGGATGCTCTCGATTGCGCATCTGTAAAAGTTTGTGAGTGCTTTTGGTGACAAGCTAATTTCTTCAGTCTCCTGAAGTTGCGCCTTCTTCACCATGCTGTCTGTGTGGGTGGACCATTTCAGTTTGTCCGTGATGTGTATGCCGAGGATGTGTACGCCGGCTGGGGATGCCGTCTGGGCCTGCAGCCTGGCGAGGGTTAACACGTTTAAATGTTTTACTCACGTTGGTTGCGGTGAAGGAGAGCCCGCAGGTTTTGGTAGCGGGCCGTGTCAGTGGCACTGTATTGTCCTCAAAGCGAGCAAAGAAGTTGTTTAGTTTGTCTGGGAGCAAGACATTGGTGTCCGTGACTGGGCTGGATTTCGTTTTGTAGTCCGTGATTGACTAAGTTGTGTGCAGAACAGGGAGGAGTTGAGTGATAACATTTAGCTAATGTGAAACTGCATAACTCTCCTGCTCCACATCACTCTACACACAGATACACAGTCAACCTTCTCACAAGACAAAGAGGAAAAACACACCCAGGTAAGTAGAGAAAGAGATGAATATGGACACTGGTGATCATTTTACTCCAAAATCACATTACTTTGTGTTTCTCAGCTGTTCTTTCTTTGATCTTTGTAAAACAATCAGGTAAAAATGTGAGAATTGACAATGTTACAAGTACGTTGAAAGTCACTTCTCCAAATGTAAAGACATTTAGTGCATGTGCTCCATAATATACAAAGGTAGAACAAATTATACATCTCCTGGATATCGTTTCTCTATCTACAGTACTCTGGGTAAAACGCATGGTCTGTCTGTGGAACACTGAATCAATATTATTTTAGTAGAGCTATATACACTCTTGTTTAACCTTCTAAAGATACCTTCCAACACTGACTCATTCAAGGAAGTCATTTTATAGAACTGGTTTTTCCACAGATAGAATGGGGAAAACAAGATTGTTCACACAGAGACATGCATCCTTTTAAAGTAGTCTAGTGGGTGGGACTTGTTCTGGGTTAGGGAGGGATCACAGGATTCCATCCAAGCCAGTGGAAGGGATCAATCAATAAATCATGTTCCTGAACAAGCACTCCAGTTCAGCAGGGGGCAGTAAAACTCTAAAATGAAGACAGCTACATTTCTAACTCTGTGGTCTTCTATTAGGTTTCAGAAATGGCCACCTCCAGCAATGTCCTGTCTGAAGAGCAGTTCCTGTGCTCAATCTGTCTGGATGTGTTCACTGAGCCAGTCTCTATTCCATGTGGACACAACTTCTGCAAGGCCTGTATCAATGAATACTGGAACAGCACTGCCCTGTGCCAGTGTCCACTGTGTAAGGACACATTCAACAGAAGACCTGACCTAAAAACCAACACAACACTCAGAGATGTTGCAGATCATTTTAAGAGGATGAAGGTCTCAGACAGAGAGGAGTCCTCTTCCAAGCCTGGAGAAGTAGCACAAGTGCAGCAGATGGTCCAGGAGCGACTGGATCCTGAGCTGAGGAGGTTACAGCAGTGGTCAGTGGATGTGACTCTGGATCCTGATACAGCACACTGCAAGCTCATTGTGTCGGAGGACAGGAAACAAGTGAGCTATGGAGACATACGGCAGATTCTCCCTGACCTCCCAGAGAGGTTTGAATGTTATCTATCGGTCCTGGGAAAGGAGGGCTTCTCCTCAGGGAGATTCTACTTTGAGGTTCAGGTTAGAGGGAAGATTGAATGGCAGGTAGGAGTGGCCAGAGAGTCCATCATCAGGAAGGGACCAACGGCTGTAAGCCCTGAGGGTGGACTCTGGGCTCTGTATATGAATAGGAATAAGTATATAGCCAAGGACACACCCCATATGCACCTCTTCCTGAGTCAGAAACCGCAGAAGGTGGGGGTGTTTGTGGATTACGAGGAGGGTCAGATCTCCTTTTATGATGTAGAAAACAGGTCTCATATCTACTCTTTCACTGGTTGTACCTTCACTGAGAAGCTATATCCATACTTGAACCCCTGTGATAATGAGGAGGGTTCAAACTCAGCCCCATTGGTCATCTCTCCTGTCAATCACACTGCCTGAATTGAGGTCCAATAAGGCAGAAGTGCTGATAATATTGGGCCGCTTTTCAGGGGGTCTGCCAAGTAGTCGTACACCAAATTTCATAACATCTAGGGGTTTAACATCATGTCAGAAACTACATCAACATGATCATCTGAAGCATGACTGCAATATATCTAACGTGGTGTTCAATGATTGGTTCATTTGTGCAGCATGACTTCTTTGCGGCCTGTTTAGACCATGATGTTTGATATGGTTTTGGTGTTAAAATCATAGGATAATGCTTGAAATCTGATCTACAGTAGAATATGTTTTAGTTGGTGTCTTTGTTCCCATTTCTTTTCCCCATTTTTCAGTATAGTGTGTTGAGACGTTGTTTGGATTCATTTGGGAGTATGTCCTGAATTATCCAAATCTAGTACAATGCATCCAATTTCTTGTGAGTTTTCATTGTATGTGGTCAATGTCAACTAAACATAAATACAGTGAATGAATGTGTTGTTCTTGTTTTTATGAGTCCAAATAGTTTATAAGGACAATGCATCCCAGAGGGCAGTGGAACAGAGGGGTTACTGCAGCAGTGCATTGTAGTAATCTGAGACCCACACTGACCTCTAGATCTGGCTGTTCCCTCCACCTCCCTCTACCTCCCAGCACCTAGGCTTAAAATACATACAGGCCCTGGTGCCATCTGAGACACAGGAAGAAACAGACATGTTGACTGGACCGACACTGGGCTCTGATACATTTATACATGACTTGAACACAAACAGCTAGTTTTCCTTTACCAAAACAAAATTAGTTGTCAAATAAACTAAACTAAGCCAAGCAGAGAAAGTGCAACAGTTAAGTTCTGTCCAGAACAGGGAGGTGTTGAGAGATACCTTTTTGCTAAAGTGAAAGTACAACTGCATAACTCTCCCCTCTTGACAGAAGGTGGACTGTGTAGAGCAACGAGGAGCAGGAAACACACCCAGGTACGTACAGAAACACAAATATTAACCTGGACATGGGTGATTATTATTTTAATAAGTATTGTTCTTTCTGTGATCTCTGTTAAATTCAGACTACAATCTGATAATTGACAATGTTACAAATACGTTTAAAGTTACTTCTCCACATGTAAATACTAAATGTGTTCCATAATATACAAGAGTAGGTCAAAAAAAACACACATCCTGGATCCCTGGTCTCTACCTACTCTGGATTAAAAGCATCGCCTGTCTGTGGAACACTGAATAAATATTGTATGGGTAGAACTACATACACTCGTCTTAGCATCTAAAGATATAATTAGCATTCAAATAGTGAATTTCTATCCAACGCTGACTCATTCAAGGAAGTCATTTTATACATATGGAGCTCCACAGATGGAAAGGGGGAAAACCCAGATTATTTACAGATACAGTGCCTTGCGAAAGTATTCGGCCCCCTTGAACTTTGCGACCTTTTGCCACATTTCAGGCTTCAAACATAAAGATATAAAACTGTATTTTTTTGTGAAGAATCAACAACAAGTGGGACACAATCATGAAGTGGAACGACATTTATTGGATATTTCAAACTTTTTTAACAAAACAAAAACTGAAAAATTGGGCGTGCAAAATTATTCAGCCCCTTTACTTTCAGTGCAGCAAACTCTCTCCAGAAGTTCAGTGAGGATCTCTGAACGATCCAATGTTGACCTAAATGACTAATGATGATAAATACAATCCACCTGTGTGTAATCAAGTCTCCGTATAAATGCACCTGCACTGTGATAGTCTCAGAGATCTGTTAAAAGCGCAGAGAGCATCATGAAGAACAAGGAACACACCAGGCAGGACCGAGATATTGTTGTGAAGAAGTTTAAAGCCGGATTTGGATACAAAAAGATTTCCCAAGCTTTAAACATCCCAAGGAGCACTGTGCAAGTGATAATATTGAAATGGAAGGAGTATCAGACCACTGCAAATCTACCAAGACCTGGCCGTCCCTCTAAACTTTCAGCTCATACAAGGAGAAGACTGATCAGAGATGCAGCCAAGAGGCCCATGATCACTCTGGATGAACTGCAGAGATCTACAGCTGAGGTGGGAGACTCTGTCCATAGGACAACAATCAGTCGTATATTGCACAAATCTGGCCTTTATGGAAGAGTGGCAAGAAGAAAGCCATTTCTTAAAGATATCCATAAAAAGTGTTGTTTAAAGTTTGCCACAATCCACCTGGGAGAGACACCAAACATGTGGAAGAAGGTGCTCTGGTGAGATGAAACCAAAATTGAACTTTTTGGCAACAATGCAAAACGTTATGTTTGGCGTAAAAGCAACACAGCTCAGCACACCATCCCCACTGTCAAACATGGTGGTGGCAGCATCATGGCTTGGGCCTGCTTGTCTTCAGCAGGGACAGGGAAGACGGTTAAAATTGATGGGAAGATGGATGGAGCCAAATACAGGACCATTCTGGAAGAAAACCTGATGGAGTCTGCAAAAGACCTGAGACTTGGACAGAGATTTGTCTTCCAACAAGACAATGATCCAAAACATAAAGCAAAATCTACAATGGAATGGTTCAAAAATAAACATATCTAGGTGTTAGAATGGCCAAGTCAAAGTCCAGACCTGAATCCAATCGAGAATCTGTGGAAAGAACTGAAAACTGCTGTTCACAAATGCTCTCCATCCAACCTCACTGAGCTCGAGCTGTTTTGCAAGGAGGAATGGGAAAAATGTCAGTCTCTCGATGTGCAAAACTGATAGAGACATACCCCAAGCGACTTACAGCTGTAATCGCAGCAAAAGGTGGCGCTACAAAGTATTAACTTAAGGGGGCTGAATAATTTTGCACGCCCAATTTTTCAGTTTTTGATTTGTTAAAAAAGTTTGAAATATCCAATAAATGTCGTTCCACTTCATGATTGTGTCCCACTTGTTGTTGATTCTTCACAAAAAAATACAGTTTTATATCTTTATGTTTGAAGCCTGAAATGTGGCAAAAGGTCGCAAAGTTCAAGGGGGCCGAATACTTTCGCAAGGCACTGTATGTGTGTATGTACAGTGGCAAGAAAAAGTATGTGAATCCTTTGGAATTACCTGGATTTCTGCATAAATTAGTCATCAAATCTGATCTGATCTTCATCTTAGTCACAACAATAGATGAACATATTAGTTTAAGCACACTAACACACAAATTATTGTATTTTTCTTGTCCATATTGAATACATCATTTTAACATTCACAGTGTAGGATGGATAAAGTATGTGAACCCCCAGGCTAATGACTTCTCCAAAAGATAATTGGAGTCAGGAGTCAGCTAACCTGGAGTCCAATCAATGAGATTGGAAATGTTGGTTAGAGCTGCCCTGCCCTATAAAAAAAAAAATCTGCAAAACTTGAGTTTGCTATTCACAAGAAGCATTGCCTGATGGGAACCATGTCTCGAACAGAAGCGATCTCAGAAGACTTAAGAATTGTTGACTTGCATGAAGCTGGAAAGGGTTACAAAAGTATCTCTAAAAGCCTTGATGTTCATCAGTCCACAGTAAGACAGAATGTCTATAAATGGAGAAAGTTCAGCACTGTTGCTACAGGAGAGTCCGTCCTGCAAAGATGACTGCAAGAGCACAGAGCAGAATGTTCAATGAGGTTAAGAAGAATCCTAGAGTGTCAGCTAAAGACTTACAGAGATCTCTGGAACATGCTAACATCTCTGACGAGTCTACGATACGTAAAACACTAAACAAGAATGGTGTTCATGGGAGGACACCCCGGAAGAAGCCACTGCTGTCCGAAAAAAACATTGCATCTGAAGTTAACAAAAGAGCACCTGGATGTTCCACAGCGCTTCTGGCAAAATATTATGTGACAGATGAAACTACAGTTGAGTTGTTGAAGGAACACACAACAATATGTGTGGAGAAAAAAAAGGCACAGCACACCAACATCAAAACCTCCTCCCAACTGTAAAGTATGGTGGACGGCGCATCATGGTTTGGGGCTGCTTTGCTGTCTCAGGGCCTGGACAGCTTGCCATCAGACAGAAAAATGTATTCCCAAGTTTATCAAGACATTTTGCAGGACAATGTAATGTTATCTGTCCTCCAATTGAAGCTCATCAGAAGCTGGGTGATGCACCACAACAAAAACCCAAAACACAAAAGTAAATCAACAACAGAATAGCTTCAACATAATAAAATATGCCTTCTGGAGTGTCCCAGTCAGTCCTGAAATCAATACAATTTAAAAATGCTGTGGCATGACCTCGAGAGCGGTTCACACCAGACATCCTAAGAATATTGCTGAACTGAAATAGTTTTGTGAAGATGAATGGTCCAAAATTCCTTCTGACCGTTGTGCAGGTCTAATGCGCAACAGAAAAGGTTTGGTTGGGGTTATTGCTGCCAAAGAAGGGTCAACCTGTTATTAACTTAAAGGGCTCATTTCGTTTTTCCATCCTACATTGTGAATGTTTACACGGTGTGTTCAATACAGACATGAAAGCATAAGTGTGTTATTAGTTTAAGAAGACTGTGTGTGTCTATTGTTGTGACTTAGATGAAGATCAGATCAAATGTTATGATCAATTTATGTAGAAATCCAGGTAGTTCCAAAGGGTTCATATACTTTTTCTTGCCACTGTACAAATGCCTGTGATGGCATGTAGCATTTTAAAGTAGTCTAGTGGGTGGGACTTGTTCTGGGTTAGGGAGGGATCACAGAATTCCATCCAAGCCAGTGGAAGGGATCAATCAATAAATCATATACCTGAACAAACACTCCAGTACAGCAGGGGGCAGTAAAACACTAAAATGAAGACAGCTACATTTCTAACTCTATGGTCTTCTATTAGGTTTCAGAAATGTCCACCTCCAGCAATGTCCTGTCTGAAGAGCAGTTCCTGTGCTCTGTCTGTCTGGATGTGTTCACTGAGCCAGTCTCTATTCCATGTGGACACAACTTCTGCAAGGCCTGTATCAGTGAATACTGGAACAGCAGTGTCCTGTGCCAGTGTCCACTGTGTAAGGACACATTCAATAGAAGACCTGACCTAAAAACCAACACAACACTCAGAGATGTTGCAGATCATTTTAAGAGGATGAAGGTCTCAGACAGAGAGGAGTCCTCTTCCAAGCCTGGAGAAGTAGCACAAGTGCAGCAGATGGTCCAGGAGCGACTGCAGAAGGTTAAGGAGATCAAACTCTCAGTAGAGCTCAGCCAGAGAGATGCAGAGAGAGAGATAGCAGGAAGTGTGGAGGTCTTCACTGCTCTGGTGCGCTCCATTGAGAGAAGTCAGGCAGAGCTCATTGAGGTGGTTGAGGAGAAGCAGAAAGAAGCTCAGAGGCAGGCTGAAGGGCTCATTGAAAAACTGGAGCAGGAAATCAGTGAGCTGCTGAGGAGAGGCACTGAGCTGGACCACCTCCACCAGAACTCCCCATCCCCAATCAAGGACTGGTCTGAGATCAGTGTTCACAGGGATCTGCATGTAGGAACTGTGAGGAGAGCTCTTTCTCAGCTGGAGGAGATGCTTCATAATGAGATGGAGAAGTCGTGTAATGCTGAGCTGAAGATGATACAGCAGTGGTCAGTGAATGTGACTCTGGATCCTGATACAGCACACCCCAAGCTCATTGTTTCTAAGAACAGGAAACAAGTGAGCTATGGAGACATACGGCAGAATATCCCTGACAACCCAAAGAGGTTTGGACGTTATCTATCGGTCCTGGGAAAGAAGGGCTTCTCCTCAGGGAGATTCTACTTTGAGGTTCAGGTTAGAGGGAAGATTGAGTGGGAGGTAGGCGTGGCCAGAGAGTCCATCATCAGGAAGGGCCCAACAGTTAAAAGCCCAGATGCTGGACTCTGGGCTGTGAATATGAAGGGTGAGAATAAGTACGAGATCATGGACACACCCCCTATCCCCCTCTTCCTGAGTCAGAAACCCCAGAAGGTGGGGGTGTTTGTGGATTACGAGGAGGGTCAGATCTCCTTTTATGATGTAGAAAACAGGTCTCATATCTACTCTTTCACTGGTTGTACCTTCACTGAGAAACTATATCCATTCTTGAACCCCTGTAATAATTCTGAGGGTCCAAACACAGCCCCATTGGTCATCTCTCCTGTCAATCACACTGACTGAATTGGTGTCCAATAAGGCAACAGATGACTTAATCTGATTATCCTAATTGTTATTTGCTCAACACATCCAATTGTAAAGAGTGTTGTTAATAATAATGGGGCACGTTCCAGGGGTCTGCCATGCAATCACAAACCAAATTTCACAACACCTGGACAGGTGTTTAACAACATGCCAGAAACCCCATCAATATAAAATCTTATTAGTCACGAGCCGAATACAACAGGTGTAGTAGACCTTACAGTGAAATGGTAACTTACGAACCCATAACCAACAATGCAGTACAAATAAGAAATAAAAGTAACTAGTAATTAAAGAGCAGCAGAAAACTCGGACCTAGACTTGGTGCTCCGGTACCACTTGCCGTGCGGTAGTAGAGAGAACAGTCTATGACTAGGGTGGCTGGAGTCTGACAATTTTTAGGGCCTTCTTCTGACACCGCCTGGTATAGAAGTCATGGATGGCAGGAAGCTTTGCCCCAGTGATGTACTGGGCCGTACGCACTACCCTCTGTAGTGCCTTGCGGTGGGAGGACGAGCAGTTGCCATACCAGGCGGTGATGCAACCAGGCGGTGATGCTCTCGATGGTGCAGCGGTAGAACCTTTTGAGGATCTGAGGACCCACGGAAACGTGAGCGTGAAAACCCCAGCAACATTGCAGTTCTTGACACACTCAAACCACCTGGCACCTACTTCCATACCCCCGTTCAAAGGCACTTACATTTTATGTCCTGCCCATTCACCATCTGAATGGCACACATACACAATCCATGTCTCAATTGTCACAAGGTTTAACAATCTTTCTTTAATCTGATCTACAGTAGAATATTAAGTTAGATCTTTTGATTTCTTTTTCACATTTTCAATATAGTGTGTTGAGACATTTTGGGATTATGTTGTACTACTGAATTAGCTAAACCTAGTATAACCCATTACACGTATTGTGAAATGTACATTTTTCATTGTGTGGTCCCTGTCAAAAAAACAAATCAATTAAATATTATGTTCTTGTTTGGGTCTAATATTGTGTAAAAAAAATGCTTCCCAGGGGGCAGTGGAACAGAGAAGCTGGGCGGTATATTGTATTTGACCATATACCCTGGTATGGATGAACAGACCAGTTTGGGTTTTTACTTTACCTTCTATTACGGTATTTCAATGTTTGGTTTGTTAAATGAATTTGCCCCTCCGTCAAATCATAATGTCCTTTTTTAATAGTTGATTCTGTTTGCTGCTTGAGTCGTCACTCTTGCTCCTCCTGCATCCCACACCAGGCCCCGCCCTCCAGCCCGGCACTCCAGCCCCGTCACTCCAGCCCCGTCACTCCAGCCCCGTCACTCCAGCCCCGTCACTCCAGCCCCGTCACTCCAGCCCCGTCACTCCAGCCCCGTCACTCAAGCCCCGTCACTCAAGCCCTTGCCCTGCCATTCACTCCGTTTGCATGGCCAGATGCAACAAGATGTTGCTGACAACGATACAGATTTCCACTTTGCTTCTTATATAAATCACATTTTACTTGTCACATGCACCGAATACAACAGGTGTAGGTAGACCTTACTGTGAAATGCTTCGTTACAAGCCCTTATGCAGTTAAGAAAATGTACAAAATAAACGACAGTAAAAAATATACAAAAATAACGAGGCTTTACACAGGGGGTATCGGTACCGAGTCAATGTGCGGAGGTACAGTGCAATTAGTCCGGGTGGCCATTTGATTAGTTGTTCAGCAGTCTTATGGCTTGGGGGTAGCAGCTGTTAAGGAGGCTTCTGGACCTAGACTTTTTTTATAACCCAATCCTGATCTGCACTTCTCCACAACTGACCTGTGGGCCTTTCAGAACAGGTGTGTGTGTGTATATATATATACACACACACCTGTTCTGAAAGGCCCCAGAGTCTGCAACACCACTAAGCAAGGGGCACCACCAAGCAAGGGGCACCATGAAGACCAAGGAGCTCTCCACAGGTCAGTTGTGGAGAAGTGCAGATCAGGGTTGGGTTATAAAAAAATATCAGAAACTTTGAACATCCCACAGAGCACCATTAAATCCATTATTTAAAAAATGGAAAGAATATGGCACCACAACAAACCTGCCAAGAGAGGGCCGGCCACCAAAACTCACAGACCAGGCAAGGAGGGCATTAATTAGAGGCAACAAAGAGACCAAAGATAACCCTGAAGGAGCTGCAAAGCTCCACAGCGGAGATTGGAATATCTGTACATAGGACCACTTTAAACCATACACTCCACTGAGCTGGGCTTTACGGAAGAGTGGCCAGAAAAAAAGCAATTGCTTAAAGAAAAAAATAAGCAAACACGTTTGGTCTTCACCAACAGGCATATGGGAGACTCCCCAAACATATGGAAGAAGGTACCCTGGTCAGATGAGACTAAAATTGAGCCATCAAGGAAAGCGCCATGTCTGGCACGAACCCAACAGCTCCCATCACCCCGAGAACACCATCCCTGGGATGTTTTTCCAACTTGGAAACTGGTCAGAATTACAGGGAAATTCTTGAGGGAAACCTGTTTCAGTCTTCCAGAGAGTTGAGACTGGGACGGAGATTCACCTTCCAGCAGGACAATGACCCTAAGCATACTGCTAAAGCAACCCTCGAGTGGTTTAAGGGGAAACATTTAAATGTCTTGGAATGGCCTAGTCAAAGCCCAGACCTCAATCCAATTGAGAAACTGTCATATGACTTAAAGATTGCTGTATACCAGCGGAACCCATCCAACTTGAAGGAGCTGAAGCAGTTTTACCTTGAATAATGGGCAACATCCCAGTGGCTAGATATGCCAAGCTTATAGAGACATACCCCAAGAGACTTGCAGCTGTAATTGCTGCAAAAGGTGGCTCTACAAAGTATTGACTTTGAGGGGGTGAAAACTTGAGTGCATAACTACTCTGTTTTTTTGTTTGTTTCACAAGAAAATATATTTTGCATCTTCAAAGTGGTAGACATGTTGTGTAAATCAAATGATACAACCCCCCCCGACCCCCCCCCCCCCCCCCCCCCCCCAAAAAAAACGACTTTAATTCCAGGTTGTAAGGCAACAAAATAGAAAAATGCCAAGGGGGGTGAATACTTTCGCAAGCTACCGTAAACCCACTCAGCGTCTGAGAAAGCAATTACCGATGAGTGACTTATTAACGGTCTGACAAACATGGTTGAACCTTTGTCTGCAATAAAATGACTGAGACGATCTCTCTGCTAAGGCAAAGACACTGTATATTATGATGAGATGTTCTCCGCCCTAACAATTGGAGTCGTCCCAAAGGTGGGAAGGCTGGCGGTCTGCTTATCACCGTAACCCGCATGGACAGATTCACGGGATTGGACCCTCTCGCGTCACCTCTTCCTCTCTGGCTAAGGTTTCTGTTTCAGAAACACTTCCTGTCTAGAGTTCAAGGGTAGGAGGTCATCAAACCTGGATGTCCTTAGCTTTGAAAAAACATACCATATTAGAGTAATTTCTTAATTCAAAATCATAATGGTTTATTATTTATTCATAATCTATTTTCAGATTCATATTGAAAAGATATGCAGTAGAGGGGAATGAGAAAGCGTGGGAGATTAGGACCACAGATCTAGGCTAGTCTTCAGATCTAGTCTTCAGCGTTACAGTGTAAAGCCTCTGATCTAGGCCAGTCTTCAGGGTGGCATACTGGTATTAGTGCTGAGTCCTATAAACCAACCCCACATGTGATTTAGTACTACTCTGTCAGCAGGCAAGACTGGGGTAGGCCTATAGATCACCCACAGATGACAAAAGCACAATTCTGATTCTCCCATTACTATGGAGCGATATTAGTGCAGCAGTGTGTGCTGGGGCTTTGATCCTTGAGGAGTGAACGAGTGCACACTTGTCATAAATTAGGCTTATGATTAATATGCTGTGAATAAAACACAGCAAACTCCTTGGGGTTAGGGTGATTATATAATCACAGGGAGGGGAATCAGTAGCCGTGTCCAAACATCCATACTTGCGTCCTAAATTGTAGGCCGTTTGAGTATGCGAGAAACTAGTTTAATAGTGTGACATTTCGGAAATCTAGTATACTTTAAATGTCCGGAAGTCATACTCATTTAGACTAGGACAACAGCTGATCAATTAGACACGGTATGCGCTACCTTAATCAACGAATAGGACAACAGCTGATCAATTAGACACGGTATGCACTACCTTAATCAACGAATAGGACAACAGCTGATCAATTAGACACGGTATGCACTACCTTAATCAATTAGACACGGTATGCACTACCTTAATCAATTAGACACGGTATGCACTACCTTAATCAATTAGACACGGTATGCACTACCTTAATCAATTAGACACGGTATGCACTACCTTAATCAATTAGACACGGTATGCACTACCTTAATCAATTAGACACGGTATGCACTACCTTAATCAATTAGACACGGTATGCACTACCTTAATCAATTAGACACGGTATGCACTACCTTAATCAACGAATAGCGGGAAACTACGCAATCGCGCATGATGCGTTCTCAGTATGCCGAAAATATTCCGTTTTATAGTATGTGAATTTGATCAAATAAAGTATGCTTTATGCCAGAATGTTATACTGATTTCGGCTTTTCATCTGGTAGAATTCGCTGCACACTTTACAGGAATTTCGCAGCCAATGCCTTAGTTTTTATATTTAAATATCTTCAAGTAAACAACAAAACAACCTAGAAGATGGTGAATAGCTCAGCTTCTGCAGTGGAGTCCAAATGTAAGTAGTTTTTGTTCTCCTTAAAATGATCATGACCATTTGTTAAGGGAATTTTTTATCTGTAATGACTAATTATGTATACATTTCAATCAGGATGTACTAATCAGAATACTATTATGTTACTGTATATGTACTAATCAGAATACTATTATGTTACTGTATATGTACTAATCAGAATACTAAATGTTACTGTATATGTATGAATTTTCTTATCTGATCCCAGTACTGAAAATAATGTGTGTGAATGTGGTCAAGAGTTTAGTAACAATGACGGTCTGTTCCTTGGTACAAATGAATCAGACTGGCTAGAATGCTTATCTACACAAGAAAACCTTGACTCGTAAATTATATTAAATTGGTAGGGAGACGGATGTGGGAAGGCTTGAGACACAGCCTTGGTACTGGAACGGAGATGGCACGGGGTAGTGTTAGAACTAATGATGTCATTTTCAGTTTATAACCTGTGGTAACCTGTATTGTGGCAGTACTCTCTTGAATAAAGGCTGTTACTTGACTTTTAAGACCGGGCTCTGTCCATTCCTATAAAATAAGGGTCTTACAAATTCTTATGAATTGACAGTGTTTAATTTTAATTGGGAATTAAAACAGAGGAATTAAATTCCTTCAACACCATTTCGACGTACCGTTACAACATACCTGCAGCATGCCACCGCACTTCATGTAGCTACTTACGTGATTCAGTAACACTAGAAGTTATAACTGTTCAACAGTAACGTTGGCATCGGGGTTACTTGCTGTTGAGCGACGATGTCATATCATTACTCTAGCTAGCTATTAGTTGTAAACATCAGGACTTGTGTTCAAACTTGTTACAGGGTCTGATGACAATACCAGGCATTTCATTCAGTGGTGAACACCGCAGGAGAAATGCCGCAAAAAAGTAAGTCATGAGGCCGTAGATCACTCTCTTGCCACCTCACTAATTATTGCCACTAGCTATAGTGAACCTTAGTAACGCGGTAGCCTACACTTTTCCACAGCAGTGCTGGTCCCAACACTTCTCTGTCTCCTGATTTGTCACGTCGGTTTATCTGTGTTAAACTGCTTGTAAAGTGCATGCTATGCATTAGTTTCTACCTAAACGGTTACGGTCTGAATAGGTCTAGCTAGCTAGACCGGTAAATGTTTACTTACAACATTCAAAAGTGCACTTGCACATCGGAGCTCTCTTGTTGCAGGTGCATGGTAACAATAAGTTGAAAATAATAATCACTTCGCCAGAGCTTTCTGCTTTACTAAACTAAGTAAACCATATTTGGTATAATAATAAGTGCTGACATTTTTATTGCGCTTTTCATAATCAAACAAACAATCTCATGAGTAGCCTAGCTCGTTGGCTAGGTCAACCAATAGAGGCCAAGTCTGAGAGGGACAGTGGATGGCTTGATCAGAGGAGATGACCAGGGAGAAGGCTGATGAAGATCGAGTCCGGTAATGATCTTGTAGCGGGCTAGCTACTCTGGGAACCAGCGGGTTCGGGCCGTGGATTTACTACATACTGTTTACTGAACAGTACATGCTAAATAATAAGTAGTAGGCAAGCCAGAGTCCGAACACGGCCAGTTCTAGTCACTGGGTTTCTAAGTGACAGACGACGTTGGATGGATGCCAACTGACGTAAGTTCACCTGATCATGCTGCCTGTAAAAGCTAACTAGGCCTAGTCTATATCAAAACAATCAAGACTGATAGTTAGGAACATCCAAGTGATGCTAGACACAGAATACGTAAAGAAAGTCTTACTATCAACTTAAGTCTTCCTCTATAAATTAATCCATCACATTTTTAGGCATAACTGTTTTACAGTAACAGTTGTTAAATCTTTACATTAGATCTATCCTCATCCCCCCCATCCTAACACTCCCACTTATCTCTCTATACACACGCCGTCACTCCATTCCAATCCACACCCCCTTCGTCTCTGGAGGGTACCATTCAGTAGGGATAAGGGGTGCCGGATTGAGACTCATTAAAATATGACATGCCATTTCTGTCTGGCTGCCCCGGGGTCTAATAGCTGCTGTTTTCAACTCTCTAGAGACAGCAGAAGTGGTAGAGCTACTCTTAATGATCGGCTATGAAAAGCCAACTGACATTTACACCTGAGGTGCTGACTTGTTGCACCCTCGACAACTACTGTGAATATTATTATTTGACCATGCTGGTCATCTATGAACATTTGAACATCTTGGCCATGTTCTGTTATAATCTCCACCCGGCACAGCCAGAAGAGGACTGGCCACCCCTCATAGCCTGGTTCCTCTAGGTTTCTTCCTAGGTTTTGGCCTTTCTAGGGAGTTCTTCCTAGCCACTGTGCTTCTACACCTGCATTGCTTGCTGTTTGGGGTTTTAGGCTGGGTTTCTGTTCAACACTTTGAGATATCAGCTGATGTACGAAGGGCTTTATAAATACATTTGATTTGGTTTCTGTACAACACTTTGAGATATCAGCTGATGTACGAAGGGCTTTATAATTACATTTGATTTGATAACTGCATGGCGGTCTTCATTTACCCTCAGAGAGAAGTGGAGCAAGTGTCCCACTGGCCCTTATCTGAACAGGAGCTTAACGCCCCACTGAACAACCCTCCAGGCAGTACACTGTGGGCTGTGCCAAGAGAAACTGTCTGACCCCCTAAATCTTATTGTACCCCTTTACTGTCCCAGTAGGATGCATTGCATACATACAGTACATGCCAACGCCAACACACACCGTCCACACACCCACGCACCGTCAACACACCCAAGCACCGTCAAAGCACGCACACACGCATCGTCAACGCACGCACACACACACACAATTCCTCTTCTTTCAGAGTCCATAACATCCGCAATAACAGCGTTGCTGTTGTTCAATGCCCTTCACTGATTATCCAAAGACAAAGGTGATATGTGATCTGAGTGTATTACATGACAACCAGAGAGTACTGTGCCAGCTCTCTGCTACTGCCAGACTGACTGGCACCTGAAGATGACATCACTGCAGTATGGAGCAGATCAGCCTGGGTTCCAGAATGAGTAGTGATGTACTGTTAACTGCAAGATTGTCTACTTGTAACCACATACCACACGTTTCAATGTAAACAGTTACATGGACACATTATTTCCTGCCTGCTACTGACTCACACACTCTGCTGCAAAGTTATGAGTGCATCCACACACACATAGAGACTCTGCTGCAAAGGTATGAGTGCATCCACACACACATAGAGACTGCTGCAAAGGTATGCGTGCATCCACACACACATAGAGACTGCTGCAAAATTTTACTAACATGCACGCACAGACTAACTGAACCCTGCAGCTCTATGACCTAGGAGACATCAACATGTTCTGAACTCACACGCCCAGTGACACGCACGCCCAGCGACTCGCACGCCCAGCGACTCGCACGCCAAGCGACTCGCACGCCCACCATCTAAATCATTTCTTCAAGGCTCACCTTCCACAGCAACATTCTCATTGAGAATGTTAAAGACCAGCATGTCCGTTTCACCCCCTCTCCGTCTGTTTCCCGTGACGCTGCCGGATCCTGGATCGACACTCAGCTGCACTTAGAAGACCAGATCAGTGGATTCCTCTGTCCTTGCCAGGGACAGCCGCTGAGGCCGCACGCACACACGCACGCACGCACGCACACGTCTCTGTGCCGCTCATATGGAAGAAACATCAAGAAAAAGGGGATGTGGAGAAACATTCACCCGACTATTACACTGAGTTAAACACACAGCTGTTCATATGAGCACGTTCACCCACGCACATACACACACGTCTATCTTCTGCCCTGATCTCATCTAGGGCATAGCCAATCAGAACGAGCAACAGAGAGCGAGCGAGAGAAGAGAGACCAATAGCACCATTGGCTCAGAGGGACAGGGCCTGTCCAGTGTGTGTTGTTTGACAGAGACACTGAAGCAGACACAGAGCTCTTATTAGAACTGTACCCTCTCTACACCATGACTGTCCTGTCAGTCCCACTGGATCACCACATGACACTGTCCTGTCAGTCCCACCATCACTGTCCTGTCAGTCCCACCATCAACACCATCACTGCCCTGTCAGTCCCACCATCACTGCCCTGTCAGTCCCACCATCACTGCCCTGTCAGTCCCACCATCAACACCATCACTGCCCTGTCAGTCCCACCATCACTGCCCTGTCAGTCCCACCATCAACACCATCACTGCCCTGTCAGTCCCACCATCAACACCATCACTGCCCTGTCAGTCCCACCATCACTGCCCTGTCAGTCCCACCATCACTGCCCTGTCAGTCCCACCATCACTGCCCTGTCAGTCCCACCATCACGGCCCTGTCAGTCACACCATCACGGCCCTGTCAGTCACACCATCACGGCCCTGTCAGTCCTCCCATCAACACCATCACTGCCCTGTCAGTCACACCATCAACACCATCACTGCCCTGTCAGTCACACCATCAACACCATCACTGCCCTGTCAGTCCCACCATCACTGCCCTGTCAGTCACACCATCACTGCCCTGTCAGTCCCACCATCAACACCATCACTGCCCTGTCAGTCCCACCATCACTGCCCTGTCAGTCCCACCATCACTGCCATGTCAGTCCCACCATCACTGCCCTGTCAGTCCCACCATCACTGCCCTGTCAGTCCCACCATCAACACCATCACTGTCCTGCCAGTCCCACCATCAACACCATCACTGCTCTGCCAGTCACACCAATGAATACACAACAGGAAGTGATGAGAGCAAGGTACTTTTACCACAGATACAAAACACCGATTCCACCTCTTCCCTGTAACTAGAAAGTCACACAGGATTCCCATTCTTTCTCGTATGTTAATAACATTCAACCACTAGACTTGGGCGGTATCCAGATGTTCATACCGTTGTTCTGCCATCCCAGGATTTACAGTATCCAGGTGTTCATACCGTTCTTCTGCCATCCCAGGATTTACAGTATCCAGATGTTCATACCGTTCTTCTGCCATCCCGGGATTTACAGTATCCAGGTGTTCATATCGTTCTTATACCATCCCAGGATTTACAGTATCCAGATGTTCATACCATTCTTATACCATCCCAGGATTTACAGTATCCAGGTGTTCATATCGTTCTTATACCATCCCAGGATTTACAGTATCTAGATGTTCATACCGTTCTTATACCATCCCAGGATTTACAGTATCCAGATGTTCATACCGTTCTTCTGCCATCCCGGGATTTACAGTATCCAGGTGTTCATACCGTTCTTCTGCCATCCCAGGATTTACAGTATCCAGATGTTCATATCGTTCTTATACCATCCCAGGATTTACAGTATCTAGATGTTCATACCATTCTTATACCATCCCAGGATTTACAGTATTACCAGCATAGAACACAAGACGCATAGATGCTTTTAGCTAAATGCACAAACCAAATGCAAAGACAAATTCAGCTCGTAAAGTTATAGAAGTACAGCTAGTAGCCATTTTTGGTGCGAGTGGACATTGGGGCGGCAGGTAGACTAGTGGTTAGACTAGTAACCGGAAGGTGGACATTGGGGCGGCAGGTAGACTAGTGGTTAGAGCGTTGGACTAGTAACCGGAAGGTAGACATTGGGGCGGCAGGTAGACTAGTGGTTAGACTAGTAACCGGAAGGTGGACATTGGGGCGGCAGGTAGACTAGTGGTTAGAGCGTTGGACTAGTAACCGGAAGGTAGACATTGGGGCGGCAGGAAGACTAGTGGTTAGACTAGTAACCAGAAGGTGGACATTGGGGCGGCAGGTAGACTAGTGGTTAGACTAGTAACCAGAAGGTGGACATTGGGGCGGCAGGTAGACTAGTGGTTAGACTAGTAACCAGAAGGTGGACATTGGGGCGGCAGGTAGCCTAGTGGTTAGACTAGTAACCAGAAGGTGGACATTGGGGCGGCAGGTAGACTAGTGGTTAGACTAGTAACCAGAAGGTGGACATTGGGGCGGCAGGTAGCCTAGTGGTTAGACTAGTAACCAGAAGGTGGACATTGGGGCGGCAGGTAGCCTAGTGGTTAGACTAGTAACCAGAAGGTGGACATTGGGGCGGCAGGTAGCCTAGTGGTTAGACTAGTAACCAGAAGGTGGACATTGGGGCGGCAGGTAGCCTAGTGGTTAGACTAGTAACCAGAAGGTGGACATTGGGGCGGCAGGTAGACTAGTGGTTAGACTAGTAACCAGAAGGTGGACATTGGGGCGGCAGGTAGACTAGTGGTTAGACTAGTAACCAGAAGGTGGACATTGGGGCGGCAGGTAGACTAGTGGTTAGACTAGTAACCAGAAGGTGGACATTGGGGCGGCAGGTAGACTAGTGATTAGACTAGTAACCGGAAGGTGGACATTGGGGCGGCAGGTAGACTAGTGGTTAGAGCGTTGGACTAGTAACCGGAAGGTGGGCATTAGCCTAGTGGTTAGAGCGGACTAGTAACCAGAAGGTGGACATTGGGTAGGCAGGGTAGGACTAGTGGTTAGAGCGGACTAGTAACCAGAAGGTGGACATTGGGTAGGCAGGGTAGACTAGTGGTTAGAGCGTTGGACTAGTAATGGGAAGGTGGACATTGAAAAGCTAAATTTAACGAGAGAAATTGAGAAAGTTGTGATGCATGCTTGTCTGAAGGAAGAGCAGCCTGTGTACATGGAGCAGAGGGGAGAGCAGCCTGTGTACATGGAGCAGAGGGGAGAGGGGAGAGCAGAGGGGGAGAAGGGAGAGCAGCCTGTGTACATGGAGCAGAGGGGAGAACAGCCTGTGTACATGGAGCAGAGGGGAGAAGAACAGAGGATGAAAAAAACACTAGTGGGGAAATAAAGTGGCAGCTGTACGGATCCCTTCTCTAGAGCTCTGACTTCTCAAACACGCCAGAAAGCCAACACCCCGGCTCCTTATTAATTCAGACACTTACTCAGCTAACTAACAAGTAACCAAATACCCAGCTGGAGAGTAAAGCACATCTTAGACCGTTACAAGATATCTGATGGCAAACATTTAGTAGTGAATTGCACACAACTAACTTCCATCACCTCATGAGCATCGCACAACACTATGGACTCACCAGCTTTGTCTCGTTGTCCTCTTTACAACCAACACCTGACTGGCTGCTGTTCTGGGGAACTACGGGAAGCTTTTTAAATAACGTGACAGGTGAAATGAAGAACGGAATGTTCCTTTATCTCCTAACGTATTGCACCAATCGACTGCAGGTATTTACGTACATTTCCTACAACATATTAAAATGAATTGAAAAACTTCAAATAAATAGTTTCAACGGTATTGACGGTATATGAAAACCATCCCGTGGGTATTTCCACATAACCTGGTGTACGTATACCTCCCAACCTTAACAACCACACACTGACACACACAGACACACACCGACACACACCGACACACACGACGGTGACTCACTCATGTATCTGAAGGTCTCCTCGGCCAGCATGGGGGAGATGGCGGTGGGGCAGGGCTCCTCTTCAGGGGAGCAGATGGGAGAGATCACCCAGTCCTGGCTGTCATACAGGTACAGAGACTCTGACCCCTGGGAGCCCATCGACCCCGACCCCCCACCACCACACAGCTTACTGCTGCTACTGGTGTCATCTGGGGAGAAGAGGGGGGGTTAAGCATCCAAAGAGAGAAACAAATATTGCCATCATTCATGCAACAAAATAGTATGATCAAAATAGTGGGTGCAGTACTCGTGGTGATCATAGGGGGGCGCCATACTAATACAGTAACTATTACAGTGAATCTACACGTCGCCCCCTATAGATGAAACCAACTCATTGCTGAAGCTGATTTCGGTAATGCTGCCTTAGACACCATCCGTCTGAGCAAAGACTGAGTGCTGGGTTGAGAGTAGGGATGAGTGTGTGTGTGAGAGAGAGAGAGAGAGAGAGAGAGTCATGAATGTGTATGTATGGCAGGGAGTGTGTGTGTGTGAATCATGAATGTGTGTGTGTTCCCGTGGCTCTGGCGGTGCATAACACAATGTGTGGTTCAGTGGTTATGTGGTTTAGTGGGCTGGGCTAACTATAGCAGGAGACTCGAGTCCTCACAACTGTGTACACAGACAGGAAAACACACACACACATAGCACACACACCATCATCAAACAGGCCTTGAAGGGTGTGTGGTTGCAGTTTTTCCTCAGTCAGGCACGCAAGGCTCCCTTCTCCTGTCCTGCAGTCTCCTGTCCTCTCTCCATCTCCCCCTATCCTGCAGTCTCCTGTCCTCTCTCCATCTCTCTCCTGTCCTCTCTCCATCTCCCTCCTGTCCTGCAGTCTCCTGTCCTCTCTCCATCTCCCCCTATCCTGCAGTCTCCTGTCCTCCAGCCATCTCCCCCTATCCTGCAGTCTCCTGCCCTCTCTCCTCTCCTTTCTCTCTCCTCAGTATCTACTGCCCCCTCTCCTCCTGTTTACCTCTCTCCTCCACTCTTCTCCCCCTTCCTCTTCACTCACCAGTCTCTGTGCTTCCGCCCTTCTTCTCCACGCCACGGGGTTTCACCTCAAACATCTCTCCTGTTCGTCTGCTCGCCGTGTGGGTGGAGCCTCCACCTCTCTCACACACACCGCCGGACAGGAAGAAGGGAGCGCCGCTGTGACATCACATCCTGCCCCCTCCTGAGGCGGGCAGGCGTCCAGGAGCCTGGAGGACAGTGGTGTCAAACACACACAGTCTCCACAACTGGCCTCTGAACCCTAACCCTTAGCAGAAACAAAAGAAGCAGACCAGCAGAGTGTTCAGTAGGGAGAAACGTTTTGGAACAGAGTGAAACAGACCAGAGAAGTGTTTAGTAGGGAGAAACGTTTTGGAACAGAGTGAAACAGACCAGAGAAGTGTTCAGTAGGGAGAAACGTTTTGGAACAGAGTGAAACAGACCAGAGAAGTGTTCAGTAGGGAGAAACGTTTTGGAACAGAGTGAAACAGACCAGAGAAGTGTTCAGTAGGGAGAAACGTTTTGGAACAGGGAGAAACGTTTTGGAACAGAGATAAACAGACCAGAGAAGTGTTCAGTAGGGAGAAACGTTTTGGAACAGAGTGAAACAGACCAGAGAAGTGTTTAGTAGGGAGAAACGTTTTGGAACAGAGTGAAACAGGAGATACTACTAGTAGGTAGGCAATACACTGAGTACAAACCCCCCCCCCCCCCCCCCCCCCCCCACACACACACACACACACATATATTTGAATAGGCTACACTGCGTATACCAAAGATTAGGAACACCTTCCTAATATTGAGTTGCACCTCACCATTTAGAACTGAGACCTGGCCAAGATAAAGCAAAGCAGTGCGACACAAACAGTTACACATGAAACAAACATAGTCAATAACACAGTAGAAAAGTCTATATACAGGGTGTGCAAATGAGGTAAGACAAGGGAGGTAAGGCAATAAATAGGCCACGGTGGCGAAATAATTACAATATAGCAATTAAACACTGGAGTGATAGATGTGCAGAAGATGAATGTGCAAGTAGAAATACTGGGGTGCAAAGGAGCAAATAAATAAATACAGTATGGGGATGAGGTAGTTGGATGGGCTATTTACAGATGGGCTATTTACAGGTACAGTGATCTGTGAGCTGCTCTGACAGCTGGTGCTTAAAGTTATTGAGGGAGATACGAGTCTCCAGCTTCAGTGATTTTTGCATTTCGTTCCAGACATTGGCAGCAGAGACCTGGAAGGAAAGCCGGCCAAAGGAGGAATTGGCGAAATACATGTTGTTGTTTTTTTTTAAACTGTTGAGCGTGAAAAACCCAGCCAGAATTGCAGTTCTTGACACAAATCGGTGCACCTGGCACCTACTACCATACCCTATTAAAAGGCACTTAAATCTTCTACACTGATTGTAGTGGATTTAACAGGTGACATCAATAAGGGATCATAAAGCTTTCACCTGGATTCACCTGGTCAGTCTGTCAATGAAAGAGGTGTTCTTAATGTTTTGTACACTCAGTGTATGTTAGCATGTCCAATAAGAACATAAACGGCAAAAATCTAGGCTATTGTAAAAATGTTCAGTGTTACTGTAGCTTCTCCTCCTCCTCTAGCCCCCCCTTCTATCCTTCCTTGCCATCTCTCCATTTTACTCCTTCTCTGACATTTCAACACTTAGGACAAACATTCCTCCAGCTGATTCTGCTGTTGGAGGTCTTAACCATTTAGTGTCTGAGTGAGTCATACTGACTAGCAGCTAGAGCCCTGCTGAAAACACTCCTAGCCTCCTCCAGACCCTAGTGAAAACACTAGTCTATAGAGACCACTCCTAGTCTCCTCCAGGCTCTAGTGAAAACACTAGTCTATAGAGACCACTCCTAGTCTCCTCCAGGCTCTAGTGAAAACACTAGTCTATAGAGACTACTCCTAGTCTCCTCCAGGTTCTAGTGAAAACACTAGTCTATAGAGACCACTCCTAGCCTCCTCCAGGCTCTAGTGAAAACATTTGTCCATATAGACCACTCCTGGCCTCCTCCAGCAGCTAAAATGCCAATCACAGTCCTATTATAAGGACAGGCAAGCTGCAGACAGAAATGTGCCACATAGCATTAGAGAGGGGGGTGGGGGGGAAGCCCCTTCCTGTTGTTTGACACTGAGACACCTTCCAATGTTAAAGGGATGACACAAGACAGGATGTGAGTTCTTAAAGGGGCGGCTTCCCACGAGAAGCCAAGCACAGTCTTAAAGGCAAAGGCTTCTGACTGTGTTATGGAGTTGGAGGCAGAGCTAAGGCACCGAGTGACCAGTGTGTGTCGTACATGTGTGGTGTGTTGGTCCCGGGTCAAGGCTAGGCTAGTATAGAGCTAGTGCTGTCTACAACATTTCAAGGTGAAAATAGAGTAGGAGTCTCTGTCTGAGTGTGTTGTGTCATGTGCGAGCGTGTCCCAGACTTGCATCCTGGGTCAGGGCTAGTGCAGTGCCTTCTAAGATGATATAAAATCTCTCCATGTGAAAGAGAGAGACTGAGTATCCCTCTGCATGTGAAACACACACACACACGAGAGAGAGCGAGAGAGAGAAGAGATTGTATTCCTCAGCTAAATAGCAGCTCAGACTCCTTACATAAGATAACTCTGTCAGTCTCACGAACCCCCAAAATATCCCTGCTGCAGTGTACACTCATCCTCAGGGGAATCATCACAGTGACATTCATCTTTCCATTCCTTCTCGTTTTCCCTCTATTTCCAATATCAGGGGTGATAGTCATAGGGACCGTGCTTATGAGTCAACTACATATGACTAGAAGCAAAATAGCCTAGATGTTCCATACCCCAACCAGGGTCGTATTCATTAGTGCACACCGTATCAAAACATTTTGCAATGGAAAACTAAAACATGCATTTCTTATTGGACAAAGTCAGGTACAGGTACTGTAAGTCCCTCCCCGTTTTGGCCCTCTTGCCGTTTCCCAGTAAATAAGACCCAGAAGTCCTGCTTTGAGATGAAGCAGCCCCATCAAGTATGTTTAATGCAACCTTTTGAATTGGACTTAGCATCAGATACATCCATCCTTACCCACAGTAGTGCAGCAGGCCTTGTTTCAGTGACATATCCATCCTTGGGCAAGGCAAACCAAATTGGAGTTGACAGTACACTGCACCACATGCTGTCACTGGTCTACTCTACACACAGGAGACAAGGTAGCTAACTGAGACATGGGGTTTATATTTCTTTATTTTGTTCCTTCTCCCTGACTGCAGGAAGATTCTCTAGCCTTGTCTAGCCTATATCCTTCTCTTCAAGCTGTGATCTCATTCTAGCCCATCTACCTCATGTTACCACAAATAAATCAATACCTTTAACAACTGAGGGACAGTGAACAAGTAAACACGTCGGGGAGAGGCGCAGAGAATCAGAGCGTAGCCCCGCCCCCCCTTTTCTGATAAGGTGAAAGGTCATGAGGCATTTCCCAAGAGATGGCTTTCCTTCCTCGTCTCCTGTCATTCCCTACCGCTGATCTACAAGGGCTTGACAGATCAAAGCAGCATGGTGGAGACTGTCTACAAGGGCTTGACAAGTCAAAGCAGCATGGTGGAGACTGTCTACAAGGGCTTGACAGGTCAAAGCAGCATGGTGGAGACTGTCTACAAGGGCTTGACAGGTCAAAGCAGCATGGTGGAGACCGTCTACAAGGGCTTGACAGGTCAAAGCAGCATGGTGGAGACTGTCTACAAGGGCTTGACAGGTCAAAGCAGCATGGTGGAGACTGTCTACAAGGGCTTGACAGGTCAAAGCAGCATGGTGGAGACTGTCTACAAGGGCTTGACAGGTCAAAGCAGCATGGTGGAGACTGTCTACAAGGGCTTCACAGGTCAAAGCAGCATGGTGGAGACCGTCTACAAGGGCTTGACAGGTCAAAGCAGCATGGTGGAGACTGTCTACAAGGGCTTCACAGGTCAAAGCAGCATGGTGGAGACTGTCTACAAGGGCTTGACAGGTCAAAGCAGCATGGTGGAGACTGTCTACAAGGGCTTGACAGGTCAAAGCAGCATGGTGGAGACTGTCTACAAGGGCTTGACAGGTCAAAGCAGCATGGTGGAGACTGTCTACAAGGGCTTGACAGGTCAAAGCAGCATGGTGGAGACTGTCTACAAGGGCTTGACAGGTCAAAGCAGCATGGTGGAGACTGTCTACAAGGGCTTGACAGGTCAAAGCAGCATGGTGGAGACCGTCTAAAAGGGCTTGACAGGTCAAAGCAGCATGGTGGAGACCGTCTACAAGGGCTTGACAGATCAAAGCAGCATGGTGGAGACTGTCTACAAGGGCTTGACAGGTCAAAGCAGCATGGTGGAGACTGTTGCCATCCTTTCCCCTTCCTGTAGTTATGAAGGAATAGAGAGGAGAAAGGGAGGTTATCTAATCTTGTGTACAGGTGCCGGACTAAGGTCTCATCTGCAGTGATAGGACCACCTGCTCTGCCCCAACCCTCTCTTTGTCTCTCACCCACTTTTATTGTTTTCATACTATCGTGACGAGCCGAACCGTGGCCTTTCTAGCAACTATGAGGGTTGCATAACCTGGCCAGCGCAGTACAGCTCGGCTCAGTAGAGTGAAAGGAGTTCCTACAACTCTCTTCCTCTGACTCTGTGTGATTCCCTAGAAACAATCTCCAATTAGCTAGCCCCCATCTAACGGACTCTCTTCTGCACATGACTGTTTGGGGGTGTCAGGAGGGGGCAAGAGGACCATGTGATACCAGACTGTCTGAGCAGGAGTTCCAACTCAACACCAGGCACACATAACGGCTCTGGGACGGTCTGCTGAGTAGTTAGTGGAACAACTGTCCATAACCACACTCATCCTGAGGAGAAATGTCTCATTTACTTGAAACAGTACTCTTATTTTTACTTGGAAAATCAAAAAAAAAAGTTAGAAACATTCACATCTAGGAGGGAAGAAAGAATTAGCTAATCGTCATTCGGTCTAGAATTTGTGCATTAACATGTTCATAAATCAAATTTAACCAATGATTGGTAGAAATATAATCTACTTGATTCCAACAAGTACAAGATTGGATGTGAAGTTTAGATATTAGCTAAAATGTTTAATTCCCAAGTCATTACACTTAAATGATCCTAAACGGGGAATTCGAATATAGTCTTCTGGACTTTGGGATCTGCAACAGTCAGCATGGGGCAATGTCAAACATTGATAGCTACATTGTTACTTTATCAACAGTAAGAATACTATTATGTGTTCGCGGGATACAGTGTAACCACCGTGGACTGTTCGTCACAAACAACAACAAAACATCTCGCTGATTGTGGGTAATAATAAAAACAACGGCGTAGTATTTGGATTTAAATATAAACTGCGATGAGCAGAAGTGACAAGTGCAAAAATAATCCTTGATCTCGCTACCAATGGAACAATTAGACAAGAGGACAGTGCAAGGACTTGTTTCATAATAATAAACCAAACCGACAATCGCAAAAAAAAATCGTTCTGAGAAGACTGAGATTTGTTTTTTGGGGGGATTGTGATGATGAATAGTATGATGAACATTGCAGAGCTAGGTAGTACTGTGGCACATCCGTGATTTCCATCCGGCCTTTGGCAAGGATTTCATGATCCGGATTTTCATGTAATATAAATTGACATCAACCTACCTTTCGATGTATTTTAAACACCTTAGACAAATCCCAGAGCACATGTGGTCCCATCAATCCTAAATCTCAAACAATGGCAACAGTAGATATTAGGGAGAAAATTAGCAGGCAGACTGTTGGTGTTGATAGTTTCATCACGTCATGAAATAGCGCGCGGATGAAATGAGTGACGTATAAATTACGCGACAATATTTATTGAGTGGTGTTTCTAAATAAAAGTCCTACACTAAATACATTGAGATTTGTTATTTGTTATCTATTTTGTTAATTCATATTTAAAATCAATTTAAGATACATGGAATTAAAACTAAAATGTACTACGAATTATGGAAAAAAATACCAAAAAAGTACTGGTATAAATCAGTGCTGTTCACATATGAAAATTAAATGTATAACAATAATATCCAAACTTTTATCAGGTTCTCGCAAGTTTAGTGTCTACGTCATTACGTCAAATCATCTGAGGGGAGAGCAACAACATAGGTGAAGTATGTTGTTGCCATTAACTATAAGTTTCAAACTTCGTACTCTCAACAATATACATTTGTTTTAACAGTGTGTATAACGCATCGCAATTTGTTTCTATTTCATTCCATTACATCTTGAAAATATTTTATTATCTTCAGTCAAAACAGTGTCTGTACGCACAACTTGTACATTACGTCATATTTTGCGTTGTCATAAGTCTTAACTTTGCCAAGTTATAAATGTTTAAGTTTCGAGTTGTAAGCTTCCTCATATCATGCTTAGTTTGTTCAAGTTTGTTTCGCATTCAGAGCAAGAGAAAGTTGGTTAAAAAACCCAGCCTGATTTTGTTATGATTGGGCATAAATATTTCATAAACTGATTTTCAGTGTGAGTAAACTCATTGCAGTCATATGCAATCCTGCATCCACAAATGATGTGATTATGTTAATTATGGGATCTTTTTTTTTACGTGGTTATATGGAAACATGTACTAAACATGTGTCGGTTGCAATCAGAGAGGACAACCTCTTTCTCTGCTACAGTGTTGGGCCCGTTCCACTGGACACAGACATCAGTTCAACGTCGTTTTGATTTACATTTTGTTGAGTTGTCAACTAACGTGAAATCAACGGGAAATCAACAACAATGTCACCACATCATCTGATTTAAAAAATACGAAATTGCCTTATGTTGATGACTTTTGGCACATCCAATCATTTCCCCACGCTGATTCAACGCCATTACATATTATTATTTTATGACGTGGAAACAACGTTGATTCAACCATTTAACCCCCCCTAGTAGGGTGTCTGTCAGTAGATTATAATAAAATAGCTAGAATAGAACAGAATAGACTGGAATACAATACAATAGAATATCGGTTAAAAGCTAAATAATTCCCCAAAAACAACAGGCAAGAACTGTCACTATATAGGGTTGTTAAAGACTTACAGCTTTCACAATGGTGGGTAGATGGCAGCGACGACCTATAAAGAACAATAACGGTCAGGGACCAAGGACTCATCATTAGTTCGCGCGCTCATAGAATGGGACACGACGACGCACTGTCCTCAAAGTCCCCTTCCCATTCATGCTGTGGCAGGAGAGACCGGGAGAAAATATCCATCGAGGCACTTAGCTACAGCCAAAGCGATGGACCACATGCATTTCAGATGCTTACATTCAGATGTGGCTACAATGATTCCGTATCACGAAAATGTAACGAATACCGATGTGAATCGGGCTATTGCGCACCAAACAGTCACGTAATGCGTGTTTTAATCTCAGTATTTTGTGGTCACCGACTGGCATAGTTATTTTTGTCGGGACATTTTGATACCTCCGTGAAAATGTATTTTTTTACAACAGCATGCGTTCAGCACAAAATCCCTGCTGGGGCTATTATTGCTTATTTAATCATCAATCATTTTGTTTGATGTTTTTCAAGAACGTGGAGCAGTGTTTTGCATGAAGTGATGAAGCCAGATGCCAACGCAGTGGAATCTGAACCCGGCAGAGTACAGCCAGGTAAACTGTATGGACATACAGACGCCCCATGGGGGAGGCTGTCTCTCAGGTTGAATCCTAACTAAGTCTCTCATGTTACCATGTATTTCTCCTCTTGCTCATTCTCTCTCTCCCTCTCCCTCCCTCTCTCTCTCTCTCTCTCTCTCCATCGCTCTCATTGTACAGCGCGTGCTGTGGTCGTGGAGCGGATAAATGCCATCGCGTGAAGCGCTACACCCCCACGAAGAGAAATCCATGTCTTTCTTGGTAAGGGATATTTATTCTAATCAGCATGGCTTTGATGTTTAGCCGATCATGACACTGATTTATCTAAAGAGGTTGTTGATGATGATGATGATGATGATGATGATCTAATGAGCCAGCGTCTCCTCCAGGTGTGCAGTGTTTCTCTCTCATAGCACATTGATCTGGCCATGCTCCAATCCTAGAACTCATGCTTTCTTTATCAGGGTTCATTCATAAGACCCATCTCATTATCCATGCATATTGCCATTACCTTTCCCTGTAGGTTATATCATGGGTACCAATCTGCTGCTAACCCTGTCATCAACTGTCTCTTTCTAAAGTAGCAGTCACTTCATGGACATGCACTACATGTCTTCCTCCACAAACACTGTTGTTTTCCACATTGGCTCCAACCTTGATGCTCCAAAAGTATCTCTTCAGTATTGTCCTCCTAAGTCCCTCCTTATCTCCTTATAAGGGCATGACGGCATGCCTGTCCTCTCCTCCCTCCTTCCCTATTGGACCGTCTCACTCCTCTCCTCTATTCTCCTCTCCTCCGGGAGCATGTCTCACCCCCTCCTCCCTCCTCCCCTCTTCCCCAGGACTGCTCCTGCATCTCCCCCACTCAGGTCCAGCCAATCAGCATAGAGGACCAGTATGAGGACGTCAGCCACCAATACCTGGTCAGTACAGTGCTGTGTCCACTCTTTTAGCATCCAATCGGAGCACTGAAGCCCACCCGGCCTTGTCTTTATGGTGTGGTCAGCCTAGTCCTATTCTATCAGGTCAGAGGTCAAAAAGGACCACTAGGACAACTTCGGACAGTTCCGGGTCCTGTCTATGTGATGGTAGAGCTGCATGTAACCTACCACATAATAGGGCTGCCAGCCACTGACCAGATCGCTAGAACATTACATAGCCTATAAGTGAACCAAAGCTATTCATGCCTTTTTCATAGCTGCTGTGTCAGCTCACCCTGGAGCTAACTGCCACAGCATCCCACCCAGGCATGTGCACAGATGGGAGTCAACCTGTGCCCAGCACTTTGCCCTCCCACTCGCCAAGTGCCCTTTTGTGTGGTGGTGTGTATATATACATTTTTTTGTAAAAGTTTTGGTCATTGTTGTTCTGAACCGATTGCCCACAAGTCGTTGTGATGTTGTCTGTTGGTTGCTCCTGTTGATCAGACCTGTTGGCTGCTCCTGTTGGTTGCTCCTGTTGGTTAGCCCTGTTGGTCAGCTCTGTTGGTCAGCCCTGTTGGTCAGCCCTGTTGGGCAGCCCTGTTGGTCAGCCCTGTTGGTCAGCTCTGTTGGTCAGCCCTGTTGGTCAGCCCTGTTGGGCAGCCCTGTTGGGCAGCCCTGTTGGTCAGCCCTGTTGATTAGCCCTGTTGGGCAGCCCTGTTGGTCAGCCCTGTTGGTCAGCCCTGTTGGTAAGCCCTGTTGGTCAGCTCTGTTGGTTGCTCCTGTTGGTTAGCTCTGTTGGTCAGCCCTGTTGGTTGCTCCTGTTGGTCAGCTCCTTTGGTCAGCCCTGTTGGTCAGCCCTCTTGGTCAGCTCTCTTGGTCAGCCCTGTTGGATAGCCCTGTTGGTCGGCTCTGTTGGTCAGCCCTGTTGGTCAGCTCTGTTGGTTGCTCCTGTTGGATAGCCCTGTTGGTCAGCTCTGTTGGTCAGCCCTGTTGGATAGCCCTGTTGGTCAGCCCTGTTGGTCAGCTCTGTTGGTCAGCCCTGTTGGATAGCCCTGTTGGTCAGCCCTGTTGGTCAGCCCTGTTGGTCAGCCCTGTTGGTCGGCTCTGTTGGTCAGCCCTGTTGGTCAGCCCTGTTGGTCAGCTCTGTTGGTTGCTCCTGTTGGTCAGCCCTGTTGGTTGCTCCTGTTGGTCAGCCCTGTTGGTCAGCCCTGTTGGTTGCTCCTGTTGGTCAGCCCTGTTGGTCAGCCCTGTTGGTTAGCCCTGTTGGTCAGCTCTCTTGGTCAGCTCCTTTGGTCAGCCCTGTTGGTTGCTCCTGTTGGTCAGCCCTTTTGGTCAGCCCTGTTGGTCAGCCCTGTTGGTCAGCCCTGTTGGTTGCTCCTGTTGGTCAGCCCTGTTGGTCAGCCCTCTTGGTCAGCTCTCTTGGTCAGCCCTGTTGGTCAGCCCTGTTGGTTGCTCCTGTTGGTCAGCCCTGTTGGTCAGCCCTGTTGGTCAGCCCTGTTGGTCAGCCCTGTTGGTTGCTCCTGTTGGTCAGCCCTGTTGGTTGCTCCTGTTGGTCAGCCCTGTTGGTCAGCCCTGTTGGTCAGCCCTGTTGGTTAGCCCTGTTGGTTGCTCCTGTTGGATAGCCCTGTTGGTCAGCTCTGTTGGTCAGCCCTGTTGGATAGCCCTGTTGGTCAGCCCTGTTGGTCAGCTCTGTTGGTCAGCCCTGTTGGTCAGCCCTGTTGGTTGCTCCTGTTGGTCAGCCCTGTTGGTTGCTCCTGTTGGTCAGCCCTGTTGGTGACATCACTCGCTCTGAGACCTTGAAGTAATTGTTTCCCTTGCTCTGCAAGGCTTTTGTGGAGCGATGGGTAACGTTGCTTTGAGGGTGACTGTTTTCGATGGGTGCAGAGGGTCCCTGGTTCGAGGCCAGTTAGGGACGAGGAGAGGGACGGAAGGAACACTGTTACCCCTGGTTCGAGGCCAGGTAGGGGCGAGGAGAGGGACGGAAGGAACACTGTTACCCCTGGTTTGAGGCCAGGTAGAGGGGCGAGGAGAGGGACGGAAGGAACACTGTTACATTGGCTGATACACAGAGCACAGAGAGAGGAGCGGCTGCATCAACGACCCTCCCCCCGACCCGACATCCCTTCCTCAGTTGGCAGCAGCGTCACAGGTAGTCTAAGCTCGCAACAAGCTCTCACAGTCTCACTGCAGAATCAGATGTTTATTTACATTTATCTAAACGTCACATTTCGAAGTTGCTCCAAACGACACATTTCAAAGTGCTTTTTATACTCTGGGTTGACTCCTCATGCTAGGTATCGTTCTATTTCTCCAAACATCACATTTCGAAATTGCTCCAAACGTCAAATTTAGAAGATTAAGGGTTAAGGTTTTGGATCGGGTTAAGACATTGTTTAGGCACTCATTCTGAATGGTTAAGCTAAGGGTTAAGGTTAGACACTCATTCTGATTGGTTAAGGTAAGAGTTAAGGTTAGACACTCATTCTGAATGGTTAAGCTAAGGGTTAAGGTTAGACACTCATTCTGAATGGTTAAGCTAAGGGTTAAGGTTTAGATAGGGTTAAAATAAAACACTAGTGTCCTCCTCACAACGTTCTGATCCAGAGTCATGAGATTAAGACTCTAGTTAACCACCAGGTGATACTAAAATATCCACACAAGCCAATAGCCAGCCAACCACATCTCTTGAGTTAGAGGATGATGAGGTTCATATCATGAAGTTAATATTTAAGAGCATTTAAGATAAATCACAATCAATAAAAACAAATCTTGCTAACTAGCTAGCAGATTTACATCAATCATCAACATGAATGATCAGCTGATAGCCCTCCTTTTCCCCACGTCTTTAGGAGGCACTGTAACTAACTAGCTTTCATTTTGTGATGATTGAGTGTGTTGTTGCAGAAATAAAAAGGTCTCTGCTAAAACAAATAAAACGGTTCGCTACAAAGGCTGTATGTTCTGAATTTCGAGATATGAATTAGTTTAAGCATCGGCCCCCTGAAAGGTCTGTGCTCGGCCCTGACCCCTTAACACAAAGTACTTTACAGCCTCTCCCTCCCCCCAACACCGGCCCCAGTGAAACTACCCCCACCCCAGCATTACCCTGTGTAGCTTAACACCACAGGGCCCCCCTGTGGCAGCCACTGGTTGGTCATCACCACAACACCATAGTACTTTGACCTCTTCAGGCTCAAAGGCAACACTCACTCACCCTCATTCTGCTTCCTCTTCTCTGCTAAATGGGCCCATTTCATGTTAGTTAAACATACCATGCTATACTAAAGCACTCGTAGACTGTATTTGTAGATTGCCTTCAGGGTAAGAAAAACAGTTCCTTTGGGTGAACTATCCCTCATCTAGGTAAAGAAGGTTATTATTGTGACCAACTACAACATGTTTTATACTATTGCCATGTTGTTACTACATGTTCTGTGATCGAATTAAATATGCTGCTGATACATTTCAGGGTTGTGTGTGAGTACGTGTGTGTTTGATTCTTCACAGAGCTCCGACGTCTCAGAATGCACTTTCGCCTGGGGTGGTGCAGGCAGCGATGACATCACAGCGCTCTCTGCTAACTCCGCCCACTACCAGCTGCTGTCAGAGCTGGGTGAGCATACCATTGGTCACAAATCAACTCATCACTACAACCCAGAAAGACAAGTCCTTTCACTACATAGTTGTTGCCTGGAGAGTAATATCTCCTCTGACAAATACAAAGCATATTTCCTTTTAGCATGTTACTGTTGAATAGAATAGCTAATCCAAAAGCATTGTTTACAATTTCACTGACCAAGTCCCATACTACACATAGCCCGAGAATAAAGCGTTTGTAGTGTGGACATTTTATGTGACACGTAGTCTATTACCTTTTGGCACAGCTGTTGAATAAACTGGCCAATTCAAAATATTAGTTCACAAATCTCCCTGGATTATTGAAGACCATACTAACCACACAGTACCTGAGAATGAAGCATTTTCAGAGTTGAACGTGTTTCAACATGTCTTAATATTTATTACCAAACCGTGTTCCCAGGGAAAGGCTTCAACAACCTGAGCCAGGTGCGCATGGCGCGCCACACCCCCTCCCGCCAGCTGGTGGCAGTCAAGAACACCAACCTGGATGAGTGTACTGAGGATGAGCTGCTACAGTTGATGGTGCGGTACTGTTTTAAAGGTCCTACAGATACGACCCACCTTGTCTTTTCATTGAAGTTCATGTCATAAGATACATATTTTGTTCCAGCCACAACTGATTCAAAACACCTGATTCAACTAATCAATTTCTTAGTTAGTTGAGTCGGACGATTACTTGAATAAGATGAGTTAGTATTGGGCTGGAACAAAAACCTGCGCTCTTCCTCTCTAGATCCAGGGTCAGGGACCATTTAGGTCATTGTTCATAATAACATTGTTGGCACTTGGCAGTGGTACAAGCCACCTGGCTGACTGTGTGACCCCAGTGTTTCCTGTCTGTGTGACCCCAGTGTTTCTGTCTGTGTGACACAAGTGTTTCCTGGCTGTGTGACCCCAGTGTTTCCTGGCTGTGTGATCCCAGTGTTTCCTGGCTGTGTGACCCCAGTGTTTCCTGGCTGTGTGACCCCAGTGTTTCCTGTCTGTGTGACCCCAGTGTTTCTGTCTGTGTGACACAAGTGTTTCCTGGCTGTGTGACCCCAGTGTTTCCTGGCTGTGTGACCCCAGTGTTTCCTGTCTGTGTGACCCCAATGTTTCCTGTCTGTGTGACCCCAGTGTTTCCTGGCTGTGTGACCCCAGTGTTTCCTGGCTGTGTGACCCCAGTGTTTCCTGGCTGTGTGACCCCAGTGTTTCCTGGCTGTGTGACCCCAGTGTTTCCTGTCTGTGTGACCCCAATGTTTCCTGGCTGTGTGACCCCAGTGTTTCCTGTCTGTGTGACCCCAGTGTTTCCTGTCTGTGTGACCCCAGTGTTTCCTGGCTGTGTGACCCCAGTGTTTCCTGGCTGTGTGACCCCAGTGTTTCCTGGCTGTGTCCCCAGAACGAGGTTCTTCTCTCCAGGCTTTTCCGCCACCCCAACCTGCTGACCTCTCGCCTGGTCTTCAGCTCCTGCTGCCAGCTCTGGGTCCTCACACCACTCATGGGCTACGGTCAGTCTACTGCATGCGTCTTCTAACACTCGTTTCCTCTCACCATCCCTCTCCCACACTTACTCCCCCATCTCTCTTCATCCATGCTCCTTCTCTCAGCGTTAAGTTGGTTGAACTTGATTTTTTATGGTACAGAAATGACATGGTAAAAAATGCCTATGTTTGTAAGAAACATTACGAACCATTTGGAACCATGGTTACCGACTTCTCTCTCTCTCTCTGTCCCAGGTTCGGCAGATAGCCTGCTGAGGACCTTCTTCCCTGACGGGATGAGTGAGTCCCTGATCGCTTACCTCCTCCACGGAGTCCTGAAGGCTCTGCAATACCTGCACCTCATGGGCTACGTGCACAGGTGAGGGAGGAAAGACACCATGGAGACAAGGGAGAGATATGGACCGTTTTAAGGCTTCTACATGTAGCCGATGTGAAATGGCTAGCTAGTTAGTGGTGCGCTAGTTAGCGGTCAAGCGAGAGGTAACGATGCTTCATGGGTGGCAGTTGCTGATGTGTTCAGAGGGTCCCTGGTTGGAGCCCAGGTTGGGGCGAGGAGAGGGGCGGAAGCACCACCGATACACTTCTGTCCAACTACAGCCAATCCAACTGTTAGATGGTACCGGTACTCCTTGTTTACTGCCTCGCTATTGTGTTACTATGTGTTTCCTATTTAGCAAATGCTTCTAGGGCCCGTGAGTAAGCACTTCACGGCAAAGTCTACACCTGTTGTATTCGGCGCTTGTGACCAATAACATTTCATTTGATTTGTTGAAAGAATCAGCCTAGTTTGCTGTCTCAGGTGGACATAGTTGCTCGGAGTTGCTCTCAACATGTAGAATGTGCCAGGGATAGTTAGTTGACTGTAGTTGTGTAGAAGCCTGAAGATTTGGCGAGAGTGAACGCTCATCTCCTCTTCCTCTCAGGGGAGTGAAGGCCAGTCACATCCTGCTGTCTGGGGAGGGCCGTGTCTACCTCTCGGGGCTTCACAGTGTTTACAGTATGATGCGGGATGGGAAGAAGGTGAGGACCGTGTACGACATGCCCCACCACAGCCCCGCCCTGCTACCCTGGCTCAGCCCAGAGCTGCTACGACAGGACCTGCATGGCTATGGGGTGAAGTCAGACATCTACAGTCTGGGGATAGTAGTCTGTGAGCTGGTCAGTGGCAGGGTGCCTTTCCAGGACATGCCCCCTACACAGGTACTGGGGCCTTACATTAATACAGCACAATGCCATACGCTAGGGCTGTTCTCATACATTACAAAACATAGTTCAGTCTATGAGAGTCTCGTTTTTTCTCCATCTCTCTCCCTCTGTGTGACTGTGTCCATATGTCTGTGTCTCTCCCTCCAGATGCTGCTCCAGAAGCTGCGTGGGTCCCACTGCTGCCTGCTGGACGTGGCCCCCTCCCCCATAGGGGAGCTGAGGGGGCTGAAGGTGTCCCGCTCCGGGGTGGACTCTGGCATCGGGGAGAGTGTTGCCACGGGCAGCCTGACCCGCACCGCCACCGCCGAGAGACCTCAGAGCCCCGCCCCCAAGAACCACTCGGTCACCTTGCACAACCTGGTCCAGCTGTGTCTGCAACAGCAGCCCGACTGCAGGTGAGACATACACGTGTGCACACACACCGAACGCAACGCAACGCACACACACAACATCACACACACCGAACGCAGGTGAGACACACACACACAGGGGCAGCAGACGTTATACACAGGAGCAGCAGACGTTCTACACAGGAGCAGCAGACGTTATACACAGGGGCAGCAGACGTTATACACAGGGGCAGCAGACGTTCTACACAGGAGCAGCAGACGTTATACACAGGGGCAGCAGACGTTATACACAGGAGCAGCAGACGTTATACACAGGGGCAGCAGACGTTCTACACAGGGGCAGCAGACGTTATACACAGGAGCAGCAGACGTTATACACAGGAGCAGCAGACGTTATACACAGGAGCAGCAGACGTTATACACAGGGGCAGCAGACGTTATACACAGGAGCAGCAGACGTTATACACAGGAGCAGCAGACGTTATACACAGGGGCAGCAGACGTTATACACAGGGGCAGCAGACGTTATACACAGGAGCAGCAGACATTATACACAGGAGCAGCAGACGTTATACACAGGGGCAGCAGACGTTATACACAGGAGCAGCAGACGTTATACACAGGAGCAGCAGACGTTATACACAGGGGCAGCAGACGTTATACACAGGGGCAGCAGACGTTATACACAGGGGCAGCAGACGTTATACAGGAGCAGCAGACGTTATACAGGGGCAGCAGACGTTATACACAGGAGCAGCAGACGTTATACAGGAGCAGCAGACGTTATACACAGGGGCAGCAGACGTTATACACAGGAGCAGCAGACGTTATACAGGAGCAGCAGACGTTATACACAGGAGCAGCAGACGTTATACACAGGGGCAGCAGACGTTATACACAGGGGCAGCAGACGTTATACACAGGGGCAGCAGACGTTATACACAGGAGCAGCAGACGTTATACACAGGAGCAGCAGACGTTATACACAGGAGCAGCAGACGTTATACACAGGAGCAGCAGACGTTATACACAGGAGCAGCAGACGTTATACACAGGAGCAGCAGACGTTCTACACAGGGGCAGCAGACGTTATACAGGAGCAGCAGACGTTATACACAGGGGCAGCAGACGTTATACACAGGAGCAGCAGACGTTATACACAGGGGCAGCAGACGTTATACACAGGAGCAGCAGACGTTATACACAGGAGCAGCAGACGTTCTACACAGGAGCAGCAGACGTTCTACAGGGGCTCTGGTACCTCCGTTTGAAGTCGGTTCTTTCATTCAAGGAACAATTTTAAATGTTCTTGGGTTCTGTCTGAATTTCTGTCATTTTTGAAAGGTGTGTAATATGTGAGATTCCCAGTGCTGCTAGATATGACAGTGTTGTGGGACATTAAGGCACGGTGTGACTGCTAGATATGACAGTGTTGTGGGACATTAAGGCACGGTGTGACTGCTAGATATGACAGTGTTGTGGGACATTAAGGCACGGTGTGACTGCTAGATATGACAGTGTTGTGGGACATTAAGGCACGGTGTGACTGCTAGATATGACAGTGTTGTGGGACATTAAGGCATGGTGTGACTGCTAGATATGACAGTGTTGTGGGACATTAAGGCACGGTGTGACTGCTAGATATGACAGTGTTGTGGGACATTAAGGCACGGTGTGACTGCTAGATATGACAGTGTTGTGGGACAGTAAGGCATGGTGTGACTGCTAGATATGACAGTGTTGTGGGACATTAAGGCACGGTGTGACTGCTAGATATGACTGTGTTGTGGGACATTAAGGCACGGTGTGACTGCTAGATATGACAGTGTTGTGGGACATTAAGGCATGGTGTGACTGCTAGATATGACAGTGTTGTGGGACATTAAGGCACGGTGTGACTGCTAGATATGACAGTGTTGTGGGACATTAAGGCATGGTGTGACTGCTAGATATGACAGTGTTGTGGGACATTAAGGCACGGTGTGACTGCTAGATATGACAGTGTTGTGGGACAGTAAGGCATGGTGTGACTGCTAGATATGACAGTGTTGTGGGACATTAAGGCACGGTGTGACTGCTAGATATGACTGTGTTGTGGGACATTAAGGCACGGTGTGACTGCTAGATATGACAGTGTTGTGGGACATTAAGGCATGGTGTGACTGCTAGATATGACAGTGTTGTGGGACATTAAGGCATGGTGTGACTGCTAGATATGACAGTGTTGTGGGACATTAATGCATGGTGTGACTGCTAGATATGACAGTGTTGTGGGACATTAAGGCATGGTGTGACTGCTAGATATGACAGTGTTGTGGGACATTAAGGCACGGTGTGACTGCTAGATATGACTGTGTTGTGGGACATTAAGGCACGGTGTGACTGCTAGATATGACAGTGTTGTGGGACATTAAGGCACGGTGTGACTGCTAGATATGACAGTGTTGTGGGACAGTAAGGCATGGTGTGACTGCTAGATATGACAGTGTTGTGGGACATTAAGGCACGGTGTGACTGCTAGATATGACTGTGTTGTGGGACATTAAGGCACGGTGTGACTGCTAGATATGACAGTGTTGTGGGACATTAAGGCATGGTGTGACTGCTAGATATGACAGTGTTGTGGGACATTAAGGCACGGTGTGACTGCTAGATATGACAGTGTTGTGGGACATTAAGGCATGGTGTGACTGCTAGATATGACAGTGTTGTGGGACATTAAGGCACGGTGTGACTGCTAGATATGACAGTGTTGTGGGACAGTAAGGCATGGTGTGACTGCTAGATATGACAGTGTTGTGGGACATTAAGGCACGGTGTGACTGCTAGATATGACTGTGTTGTGGGACATTAAGGCACGGTGTGACTGCTAGATATGACAGTGTTGTGGGACATTAAGGCATGGTGTGACTGCTAGATATGACAGTGTTGTGGGACATTAAGGCATGGTGTGACTGCTAGATATGACAGTGTTGTGGGACATTAATGCATGGTGTGACTGCTAGATATGACAGTGTTGTGGGACATTAAGGCATGGTGTGACTGCTAGATATGACAGTGTTGTGGGACATTAAGGCATGGTGTGACTGCTAGATATGACAGTGTTGTGGGACATTAAGGCACGGTGTGACTGCTAGATATGACAGTGTTGTGGGACATTAAGGCACGGTGTGACTGCTAGATATGACAGTGTTGTGGGACATTAAGGCACGGTGTGACTGCTAGATATGACAGTGTTGTGGGACATTAAGGCACGGTGTGACTGCTAGATATGACAGTGTTGTGGGACATTAAGGCATGGTGTGACTGCTAGATATGACAGTGTTGTGGGACATTTAAGGCACGGTGTGACTGCTAGATATGACAGTGTTGTGGGACATTAAGGCACGGTGTGACTGCTAGATATGACAGTGTTGTGGGACATTAAGGCACGGTATGACTGCTAGATATGACAGTGTTGTGGGACATTAAGGCATGGTGTGACTTTGTCCTGTTTTGGTTTTCCATAGACCCTCTGCTTCTACACTGTTGACCCATGCCTTCTTCAAACAGGTAGGTCTCATCATCATCAAAAGGTTGTGTTTTGGACTGGATTCCATTCTGTGGCACGGTGTGGCTGACTTCGTATTCATGTATTTTTCTGTGGACTGTATGACAGGTGAAAAGGCATCATACCCGGGACTCCTTCCTTAGTCTCATGTACCCCGCGGTGCCCCTTGGAGTTTCCAGCCCCGATGACCCCCATGTGTCCTGCTCCCCTACCCCGTCCTGCCACCCCCCCACCTCCGCCATCGCTCACTCCACAGAGGAGGTGTGGGACTTCTCCTAACCCTCCTCCCTGCCCCCTTCCACCTCTGCCCCCCAACATCCCAAAACCTGACAACCAAGCCTAACTCAAGACAATCAAAACGATCAAAAAAACAGTGAGCCCAAACCTTTCTACTGTGCTCTGATTGGACCTGTCCTACCCACCACTCTGAGCCGTTCTACTGTGCTTTGATTGGACCTGTCCTACCCACCACTCTGAGCCTTTCTACTGTGCTCTGATTGGACCTGTCCTACCCACCACTCTGAGCCTTTCTACTGTGCTTTGATTGGACCTGTCCTACCCACCACTCTGAGCCTTTCTACTGTGCTTTGATTGGACCTGTCCTACCTACCACTCTGAGCCTTTCTACTGTGCTCTGATTGGACCTGTCCTACCCACCACTCTGAGCCTTTCTACTGTGCTTTGATTGGACCTGTCCTACCCACCACTCTGAGCCTTTCTACTGTGCTCTGATTGGACCTGTCCTACCCACCACTCTGAGCCTTTCTACTGTGCTCTGATTGGACCTGTCCTACCCACCACTCTGAGCCTTTCTACAAGTTTTCTATGCTTTTCTATGTTTGTTTTGGAACTCAAATAAGGTTCTGCAGGTGGATGTTTATTGTCTTGAGTCTTGTCCTGGAGGCAGAAATGAGCCATTTCCCCTTAGATAGGCCAGCTGCTGGAATTGGAGGGCAGGATTATTGAAGCTGCTCTGCCTGGACCATCCAATGAGGATCTCTGTGCCATGGGTGTGGCTGCCGGTCAACGACAATGACAACCAATGACGTTGCAGGACAGTGAGGACACACCCCCTATGCCAGTTTAAAGACCTATCACTGGACTCATATGGATCGTACTACAAACAGTAATGTGAACTATTTTAGGCTATTAGACTGTGAAAGGGCATAGATAATAATGTGTCAGGGTTTGAAGAGGAAGATAATAGATAATAGATATGTTATGGAGTTGGAGAGGGTATAATAAGTGTGTATAAGTGTGTGAGCAGAGACGGTACGAGAATAGCTAGTGTGTTAGTGGAAGTTCTATGGTTATCCCTCTTGTCTTGTGAAACCAGCCTGATCTCGCGATAGCTCACATTCCCGAAGTGAAACTAAACGTGAGTTCAGCAGTCCGTCTGATTGACCAGGCTGCTATGCCTCCCCTGTACAACCAGTGAAATCCCTGTGATCAAATAAGAACTATAACACGACCACTACTGTGGTTTGAGATGCAGCTACCCTATACACTTCCTTCTAGTCATAATAAACGTATGGGAGGGTCCTCAATTGTATCGTTTTAATGAAATCTGTGAACTGTTTATGATACCTTTATGTGTTTTATTCTGTGATTGATGATTATGTGTATGAGAGACATGTTATGTATCAGTGCATATCAAACATGTTATAGCTGTATGAGCCTTATAGAAGTGTTATAAATATATTCATTATCCATTTTTCTAAAACAATGGCCCATTTTTTCTTGTCTTTGGAAGTTCTGTTTGGTCTTTCTGAAGTCTCTGTTAAAGCCTGAATAAGCAGAAAGCTGTATAAGGGGTTATTGAAGGGTTAGGTCAGGTTGACATTGGGATTGGTGGTTTTTGGCAATAATGTGTTTAGGACTGCATTGCTTGAGGTAGAAGTTCCCCCAACCACAGATCTAAGATCAGATTATCCTACTTAACCTTTAGGGGGATTAACTAATATCTGACCCTGTGTCAGTGGTTAGGTTTGACTTCTACCCATTCATAGCTACATCACTGAATAGTCTATGCCTAAAATATGGACTAGCGCTGTGGTTGTCAACCTGGGGTATGTATACCACTGGGGGGACTTGGCCTTTCTCCAGGGGGATTCAGAAGACACCTCCACAACCACTGTCCTGGCTGAGACGCTGTGATAAAATACACCCTGTGATGTCACAGAGGAACCTCTCTAGTGGGTGGAGTCCATATCTCAAAAATAAACAACTAACACCTGACACCATTGGACAATGGAGACAGGAGAGAAAGCAGAGAAAGGTAAAACCACATTGTTTCTTAATTGACATCTTAGTCACTACAAAAATGCTGTGGCTTAGAAACATGCTCACCACCGGTATGTCTATCATTTTGTCCTGGTGAGGGCTATTAGTTCATTTGATCAGCATCTCATTCTGTTTCCAGCAGCTGCGAAGGAGGCCAAGACGGACCTCAAGGATGTGGTAATGTGCATAGATATAGAAAGCTAGATAGGAATATTTGTTAGAGACTGCAAGCACAAACTGTCAGCCATTATTATTATACCATCTTAGTTGTATTGCTATGGTAACAGGGCTCTCCATAGGCTCTCTTAGTTCACGTTTAGGCCTTCAGGTCTGGCCACATAAACCCCTCCCCCCTTATCAACGGCATGTACTGTTATGTATGCCACTCTAGTTCATAGTTCAGTCCAACCTGTGTCCTCTGACCATGGGTGTTTAGGAGATGTAGGGACAATGCCAATGACCTTACAGTCCATGTATTGACCTCTCTCTCTCCCTCCTCTAGCCAGTCCATGCATTGACCTCTCTGTCTCCCTCCTCTAGCCAGTCCATGTATTGACCTCTCTGTCTCCCTCCCTTCTCTAGCCAGTCCATGTATTGAGCTCTCTGTCTCCCTCCTCTAGCCAGTCCATGTATTGACCTCTCTGTCTCCCTCCTCTAGCCAGTCCATGTATTGACCTCTCTGTCTCCCTCCCTTCTCTAGCCAGTCCATGTATTGAGCTCTCTGTCTCCCTTCTCTAGCCAGTCCATGTATTGACCTCTCTGTCTCCCTCCTCTAGCCAGTCCATGTATTGACCTCTCTGTCTCCCTCCCTTCTCTAGCCAGTCCATGTATTGACCTCTCTGTCTCCCTCCCTCTCTCCGTTCTTCCCTCCCTTCTCTAGTCATCGGCGGTTTTACATTTCCAGCAGGCAGCGGAGATGTTATTTTCGTCCCCAGTGCAGGCTGCTCCATGCCGGGGCAAGCTGGGCTTTAAGTGGGCGGTGCGCAGCGTCATCCTGATGACTCGCTTCTGCCGCTACTTCATGTCCCGTTCCAACTATCGCCAATTCATGGAGTTCAACTTCCGGGAGACCATCACCAACCAGCCGGCCGGTGGAACGGTGCGTCGTGTGTGTGTGTTTGTAGGAGAGTGCTACTGTTAAGGGGAAGTGATAAGGTGCTGTGTTTTGCTGGACTAACGGGCCACCAGGTTTATATAGCGGTCTTGATGGGAGATTGAGAAAGAAGCTACAGTTTTGATATCCAGAAAGACTGGAAAGTCAACAGTGATTTCTGTTCCTGCAGGGTAAAAGTCTGGTGTTTGACCTGAACCACTTCAAAGTGAAAGAGGTAACGATACCGTATGGATTTAGAAGACCTATGCTGGGTATGACCACACTGTGCTTATGACTGGAAGGAACGCTGTTCTCCTTGGTGTGTGTGTCTGCCTGTGTTGGTGTGTGTGTCTTTGTCTCCGTCTGTGTGAGTGAAAGCTTTGTGTGTATGTGTTTGAGCGTACGTTTGTGTGTGTGTCTCTGTCTGTGAGCGTGAATGCTATGTGCGTGTGTGTCTCTGTCTGTGAGCGTGAATGCTATGTGCGTGTGTGTCTCTGTCTGTGTGCGTGAATGCTATGTGCGTGTGTGTCTCTGTCTGTGTGCGTGAATGCTATGTGCGTGTGTGTCTCTGTCTGTGTGCGTGAATGCTATGTGCGTGTGTGTCTCTGTCTGTGTGCGTGAATGCTATGTGCGTGTGTGTCTCTGTCTGTGAGCGTGAATGCTATGTGCGTGTGTGTCTCTGTCTGTGAGCGTGAATGCTATGTGCGTGTGTGTCTCTGTCGGTGTGCGGGAAAGCTGTGTGTGTAGGTGTGTGAGCGTAGGTGTGTGTGTGTGTCTCTGTCTGAGCGTGAATGCTATGTGTGAATGTGTGTGAGCATATGTGTGCTTGTATACGTGTGTGAGCGTTATGTCTGGAACATTCCAGGACCGGATCCCTGTCCTGCTGGTGGAGATTATGCGGAAGTGCCCGGAGGAGCGTTCTGAGTCGGAGGTGTTGCTGGTTCACAACATGCTGAGCTCTGTGAGCATGTTCCGTCGCTACAGTGGAACCTTGCAACTCCTTCTGGCCAGGGTGGTTCGCTATCAGAGGTTAGAGGTCAATCCCCTGTCAATCACTTGGGTTCCTTAGGGTAGTGGTTCCCAAACATATTTTTTTTTAAATTAAGGAACTCAGTCCGGCTTCAAACTTACTCTTGAAAGTTGTAATAGTAGAATGCAAAAGGTGTCATTTCTCTTGTCATGTCAGTCATTGCAGACCTTAGGGAGCTATTTATAACTTGTCAGAAACTAGCTCATGTCAGCTAATGTTTTTTAGCCCGTAGATTTTGTAGTAATGTTCATGTCTCTCAAATATCACATGAATACACATTAGACATGGCGAAATGTATAGAATTGCAGGAAATGAGCTTTAAACCTGCAACATTCTCTCCACCAACAAGAAGGGTGTGAACAGTTGATGTCATGATCAGTGCTTGTGCCCATGGAAATAGACATGGCGTGCACAGGGAGGCCCACGGATGTTCCCCAATGCTGGAAAGGAAAGGGAAAGGGGGTACCTAGTCAGTTGTACAACTGAATGCCTTCAACTGAAATGTGTCTTCTGCATGGAAGGGGGGCCTGAGTGAAAACATTAGTAGGGAACGCAATGGAAAATGTCTAGCTAGTATAGTCCCTCCTTGTTTCAGTCAGTTTGTTTCTTTTAGTGTCAAATATACACAACCCTTGTTTTACTAGTCTGTACTGGGCTTTGCTGGCCTGTATAGCTGCCATTGACCTACTGGTAGGCTATAATAGTCCGGTAACACTTTAGTTGAAGGGGCTTCTTGTGAAGTGTTATATTGCCTTATAAACATTCATAGGACTTTATAGATGCAGTCATAGAGCGTTATACTTAACTGTACAATAAAGCATTAACCACTTAGATGTAAAGTCCCCTTCGGCTTAGGGGACCTGCGCAGTTCTGGTACTGGTTCCGACCCACATTTTAGATCATAAATCGATCTGTGGACACCGTAGATCGAAATGGCTTGCGTTGAGCGATAGCCCTGATTCCCACGGACACAGGAGTACAAGCATTAACGCACAACAAGAAGCCATAATATAGACCTATCACAGCAGTTATATTTAACTATGACTGCGTAAGGTACTACAAATATGTTTACAAGGGCATTCTAATGCTTTACAAGTTTGTTCTTGTCTAATGTTCTGTATTATGTTCCATGGTTTGTGGGGACTCCAGGAAGAGTAGCTGCTGCTTTTACAACAGCTAATGAGGATCCTAATAAATACCAAATAAAGAGTTACCAATCACCCCGCGCGGCTATGCCTGCAGGTTGGAGCGGCGCAGAGTGGTCATTAAGAAGGGCCATTGGGGACACAGCTTCTACTTTGTGTTCTCTGGGCTCCTGGCCGTCACCAAGGACAACGACGGTAGCAGTGCCTTCGTGGATAAGGAGCCCATCCTCATCAAGAAGGGCATGAGCTTCGGGGTGAGGCCTCACAATTCTGTGTTTTAGTAGAAGCAATTTTTTTAAGATGCAATATCATTATCAATAGTCGAAGTAGTGATAGTGGAGGTAGTAGTGGTGAGAATAGTAGTGATATTGTTTAGTGTTTAGGAAAAATATATCTGGGCTCTTGCGAACGTCACAACTCACATACATTCAAAGCCTGATGGGCAACGCAGACGAGTAGCTTCAACCACATGAAATAGCAAACCTGACTGTAGCTAGGCTACTGGCGCAATCGTGTGGGTTTGACTGTTCTGACTATTAATGGTCTGTAACTGTTGTCTGTCAGGATGTGGCCTTGATCAAAACGCTGAGGAGGAATGCCACTGTGGTGTGCATGGAGGAGACGGAACTCATGGTGGTCGACAAGGAAGACTTCTTCGCTAACAAGATGGACGTAGAGCTCAAGAGGGAGTTTGACTATCGCTTCAGATTCTTCCGGTGAGATTCTGCAGCCAGAGATGAGTTTTAGTATCTGAATATATACCCCCTACAAACCTGTCTTTGTTGAGCAGAGCACCACTCCTACTTTCCTACTGAAGAGCGAAGGCCTCCCTGAATTCCCCCTACAAACCTGTCTTTGTTGAGCAGAGCACCACTCCTACTTTCCTACTGAAGAGCGAAGGCCTACCTGAATTTCCGCCACAAACGTGTCTTTGTTGAGCAGAGCACCACTCCTACTTTCCTACTGAAGAGCGAAGGCCTCCCTGAATTCCTGCTACAAACCTGTCTTTGAGGTGCTGCACCTTGAACTCCCACTACAAACGGTGTTTCTAACTCTCATTCACCGTGAGTCACATTGCCCCTCTTTGCAACTATTCACCTTGTGCCCCTTCTCTCCCAGGTCACTCCAGCTAGTGTCCTCCTGGTCATACTCTCTCATTGAACAGATGGCTGACCATTCCAAGGCCGAGCAATTTCGATACGGCCACGTGGTCGTCAAGGACACCAACGACATGGGCAACATCATTTTCATTGGCAAGGTAACTGGAGGACAAAGTTGTAGGCCTACAGTGCATGTGGGGAATGTTGGGTAATGTAGTTGCAGGCAGAGATGTTTGAGATGAAATATTTCCATTACAGGGCCAATGTGACGTGTTGAGAGTGGTGGACCTTACCTCCTGCAGTACCTACCAACGCCTCCTAAAACAGTATGCAGACTCAGGTACTGGCACGTGTTTATAATACAATCCTACTGTAATGTGAAGACACAATAAATATGCATACAATATACACAGTTCACATTTCAGCATTCAGTTCTAGGCAAACTCAGTTTTCCCTGTATCCTATAGCAACCAGAATAACACTTATTTTATTTTAAAAAAGGTGTCTGTTGTTTATATTGAGTTTTGAGTAAGATTATAACATTTGTGTAATGACATGTTGAAGAACAATAAAAGCTAAAAACATTATCTCTCTCTCTTTCTCTCTCCATCTCTCTGTCTATGTCTGTCTCTCTTTCTCTCTCTCTCCCTCTTCCTCTCTCTCAGTAAGCAGAGGTACATGTTTGCCAACACATGGATTCAAAGGCGAGCTGACAAACCAACCAGGAAGGTAATGTAACTGACCTGGATGTACCACACATCAGTGACATCGCTGCATCTCAGCTGTGTCCAGTTAGTTCGCTGCCCGGTGATAAGTTGTGTCTGTCTGTTCTACTCTTCCTCAGTGTCATAAAACACAAAGTCCTCCTCAATAATCCTCCACGTCCTCCCAGAGGACTTCCTGCAGACTTGCCCACCAGCGCCTGTTTCCTGATCGACACCCTTCATCAGAGCGGCACATTTGTACGTAGCCCTAAGGTCCAGACATTACCCACATCAACACTGGAAGAAACCTGTATGGTACTTGTGCCTTGTGTTCAGCATGGATGACCATGTAATAACATGATAATATGACATCCATGGCATGCTGTGTTCTGAGTTGTAATCACTTCCTTAAACTCTTCCTCTAGTGTTTTCTAACTCTACGGTTCCGTGTATCTGCTGTGTGGTGTGGTTCAGGGTCTGAACCAGTACCTGATGCCGTCGAAGCAGAGAGACTGTCGCAGGTTCACTCTGGTCAGCCAGAGCGTGGAGATCCTGCGGGTGGAGAAGACTCGCTTTGACAAGCTGGTGGACAACACCACCATGAAGAAGCTGGAGGCCCTGCAGAAAACCTACCCAAGGTGAGACTTATGGATACCAGTTCAGATGGGCTGCCCTTACTGGTGCAATTCATGCAAGACAACCACTAGCCCCTACCCTCTAGGTGTTTGTGTAGATCTAAGACGACTCAGGACTAGATAGGTGTGAGGCAAGCAATCCACAGAGGGCAAGGTGGAACTTTCACTGTATTGCTTATACCTATCTAATCCTCTCAGATCTAGCTAGGGAGAATGTACACATTACTGGAAGTCGCTTTGGAAAAGAGTGTCTGCTGAATGGCATATTATTATGACCGCGTTTGTGTTGTCTTCCTGTGTAGCGACGACGAGCTGTGCACTGTGTTCCTGGAACACAGCCGCTGGAAAGACTACAAACACAGTGTGATACAGGACCTGTTCCCCGACCGGGTCGCCCCAATCAGAAACCCCAAAACCCAGAAGCAGCAGGTCACAGTGGCCCCAGCCAGGCCCTTCAGCAGACCAGACACGTGGTCAACAGGCTGAAACAGACAAAGCAGAGGGTAGAGCCAAACCAAACATAATGAAATAAAGGAATAACTGTGTAGATGAATGAATACATAGACATGGTTTTATCAATATGCTTCAAGTTTGAGCGTTTGCTGCATTTTTCATTATTTTCATCCTTATGGCTCATGTCTACCTTGCAACTAAAAACTATTTCACGGCATTTTAGTTAACATCAGGCAGAAATCTAATTATCTACACACCATAATACCTTTTCTCAAGAAGAATGGTTTTGAAGTATAATTTATCATGAGTGGGTCATGAGAAAACATACTTTAAACCCTTCTGCCCCTGCCTCTGCTCTCTGTGAGTAGAAAGCTGAAGGAACTCGGTTGTCACTAGTTAACACAGCCACGGAGTCGAAATTGGCTATATTGTAAAAAATATAAAAATAAAGAAAACAAAAATGTGTTTTATTATCTTAATGTAAGGTTAGGTTTAGACATAAGGTTAGCAGTGTGCTTAGGGTTAGGTGTAAAAACAGATCTTAAGAAGAGAAATTGTAGAAATAGACAGAGGGTTTAGACATACATGGGTGCACCTCAGCCACGCTCAAGGTCCTAAACGATATCATAACCGCCATCGATAAGAAACATTACTGTGCAGCCGTATTCATTGATCTGGCCAAGACTTTCGACTCTGTCAATCCCCACATCCTCATCGGCAGACTCGACAGCCTTGGTTTCTCAAATGATTGCCTCGCCTGGTTCACCAACTACTTCTCTGATAGAGTTCAGTGTGTCAAATCGGAGGGTCTGCTGTCCGGACCTCTGGCAGTCTCTATGGGGGTGCCACAGGGTTCAATTCTTGGACCGACTCTCTTCTCTGTATACATCAATGAGGTCGCTCTTGCTGCTGGTGAGTCTCTTATCCACCTCTACGCAGACGACACCATTCTGTATACTTCTGGCCCTTCTTTGGACACTGTGTTAACAACCCTCCAGGCAAGCTCCAATGCCATACAACTCTCCTTCCGTGGCCTCCAATTGCTCTTAAATACAAGTAAAACTAAATGCATGCTCTTCAACCGATCGCTACCTGCACCTGCCCACCTGTCCAACATCACTACTCTGGACGGCTCTGACTTAGAATACGTGGACAACTACAAATACTTAGGTGTCTGGTTAGACTGTAAACTCTCCTTCCAGACCCATATCAAACATCTTCAATCCAAAGTTAAATCTAGAATTGGCTTCCTATTTCGCAACAAAGGATCCTTCACTCATGCTGCCAAACATACCCTTGTAAAACTGACCATCCTACCAATCCTCGACTTTGGCGATGTCATTTACAAAATAGCCTCCAATACCCTACTCAACAAATTGGATGCAGTCTATCACAGTGCAATCCGTTTTGTCACCAAAGCCCAATATACTACCCACCATTGCGACCTGTACGCTCTCGTTGGCTGGCCCTCGCTTCATACTCGTCGCCAAACCCACTGGCTCCATGTCATCTACAAGACCCTGCTAGGTAAAGTCCCCCCTTATCTCAGCTCGCTGGTCACCATAGCATCTCCCACCTGTAGCACACGCTCCAGCAGGTATATCTCTCTAGTCACCCCCAAAACCAATTCTTTCTTTGGCCACCTCTCCTTCCAGTTCTCTGCTGCCAATGACTGGAACGAACTACAAAAATCTCTGAAACTGGAAACACTTATCTCCCTCACTAGCTTTAAGCACCAACTGTCAGAGCAGCTCACAGATTACTGCACCTGTACATAGCCCACCTATAATTTAGCCCAAACAACTACCTCTTTCCCTACTGTATTTAAATGATTTATTTATTTTGCTCCTTTGCACCCCATTATTTTTATTTCTACTTTGCACATTCTTCCATTGCAAATCTACCATTCCAGTGTTTTACTTGCTATATTGTATTTACTTTGCCACCATGGCCTTTTTTTGCATTTACCTCCCTTATCTCACCTAATTTACTCACATCGTATATAGACTTGTTTATACTGTATTATTGACTGTATGTTTGTTTTACTCCATGTGTAACTCTGTGTCGTTGTATGTGTCGAACTGCTTTGCTTTATCTTGGCCAGGTCGCAGTTGTAAATGAGAACTTGTTCTCAACTTGCCTACCTGGTTAAATAAAGGTGTTCTCAACTTGCCTACCTGGTTAAATAAAGGTGTTCTCAACTTGCCTACCTGGTTAAATAAAGGTGAAATAAAAAAATGAAATAAAAAATACTTATGGCTATGTTCCTCTGCCCAGTTGTTGATGATGCATGCTAGATATTTTTTAAGTATCAGCTTGCCACATCATGGACACAATCCCCTGCTCAGATGTTGCATATATCAACCAATGGTTCCGTGCGACGTCGTCGACAGCGTCATCCCCTGACAGATTCCGATAACATATGATGTTACGACTGAGGAACTCCTATAATTTTACCCTAGTAGGCGGTAACTGCATAACAACATGGTGATCAGCTGAAAGTAACCAATCACAGCCAAATTTAAGCTCGGTTCCCTCGCAACCAAGACCCACCCCTAACGACCCACGAGCTCCACATCGGCAACGTAAAGGGCTTGAAGACTGTCGCAAACTCTGCAGCCTAAGAAAAATACTGAAATAATTCCTCCATATACATACATGTATAGCTGAATGTCTTATGCCTCTGAAATATATATTGTGCCCGGCAAATTAATGTAATTATATTCAAAGCTCCCCTTACTCAGCCTATCCTAGCAAGGCAATTGACGAATAGAAAAATATTTTGACTTCCGGATTTACATGTCAAAATAAAAGCACCGTTTTTTAAAATGAAAATCAGTTATTGTTTAGCTTTTCCCATTTATAAAAGTATTTTTTCCGAACTAAATTCACGATCTGAGTTATGTGCACCCCTGCTCATTGTGGAGCGGGTTTAGCCCAATCAATGTTTTTTATTATTATTGGCTTTGCCAGTCTTCTGTAAGTATCCCCATATGTTGGTAGGCTGTATTTTGTCTAAACTCTAAAACAGTAGGCTAATTTAGGCCAAATCCAGTTTGGTTTCAGTTCAGTTCTATTTTTTTTTAATATATATATTTTTATGAATTGTTAATCGTTTTATTAAGTTATTTTGTCAATTTTGGCAACATTATTATTTATCACTATACACTTCTACCTATGTTTTGTTTTAAAAAACGTTTTTTTTAGATTCCCTTGCGCGTAATAAATGAGAACGTTTACTTTGAAAATGGAAAAAGTTGACATCAGGAAGTAGTTGGCCGCGTTTTGCACATTGTAGACAGCTTCACGAGTGGCAGTGCCACAACACTAACCGCCAGTGTTGTTTGTAGCTATCCCAGTGTACAGGAATGGGCTGGCTGTAACATTTTGTCATTTTCGTTAGTAATGCGTGCGTTTGCATTGTTTATGTGGTGACATTTCTAAATGTCTACATTTTAGGGCAAGGTCAAGCAAATTCACAAACGCGTTTCGTCGTTTGTGTCAAATGAGAAGTAACGTTAGACAGGAAAAAAAGGCTTCGTCGTTTTGACACATCACAGGTAAGAACGATAATGCTAGTTAATTCATATGAGCCACCTTGTTTCACAATGACAGCTTGTTAGCTAAGTAACTTTGCTAACTCGAGCGTTTTTCGGCGTACTGCAACCCCAAGTTAGCTTGCTAATGTTAGTTAGCTTTGTGTTTTATTTCGTCAGCTGTATCCTTCTCTTGCAAAAGAGCAGAGATCTAATTGAACAGAACGAGCCTGGGCTGATGGCTGATTCATAGTGTTTGTTTACAGCAAGCTAAATTAGCTATCATAACCAGTCAGCTAACTTTATCAAAGGTATAGCCTACTTGTGTTGTGTTTATAAACAAGTGCTGTTTACTATTTATAAACTGGCGCCACAGAACTTGTGTATCTGACATAATAACTTTGTTTGTGGCTTGGCTTTCCAGAGAGGGGCAGAGCCAGTGGCATATGAGTCGAGAAGTGGACCTAGTGCGACTTTGACCGTGGAAATCTCACCACAGCAGGAAACGCGAAACCTTGGGAATCCATAATTCACGATGGAATAATGCTTTAGGAAGTTCCAAAATCCAGAAACAACGCCACTGGGATTACATTTGAATGTTTTGTTTTTCCTTTCTAAATAGAAAGGTATTTGAACTATTTTCGGAGTTGTCTTTCATTGTGACGTTTCACTTAACATCTCAAATCGATATGTATACGAGCAATGCCCGAATGAGGAGATATAGCTAGGGGCTCAATATGAGGAATCCGGAGAATTGACCTCTGTTTGGAACCCCACCACGCGCCTTGGAGAATGGCATCAAATGAAAGATTGTACGAGGTCTGGATGCTGTATTGCAACAAGGTAAACAAACCTGTCTCTTGATCTGTTTGACACATAAAACATGCATTAGAATCTGTCCCCGTCTCGGAGTATAAACTCGGTGTACTGTCAGTAAGACCAGACAGTTAGGTCTATTACAATAGCTGTGGTATATTGAGATGATGTAATGGGTGATTATCAATCAATCAAATGTATTTTTAAAGCCCTTTTTACATCCGCTGATGTCACAAAGTGCTGTACAGAAACCCAGCCTAAAACCCCAAACTGCAAGCAATGCAGATGTTGAAGCACGGTGGCTAGGAAAAACTCCCTAGACAGGCCAGAACCTAGGAAGAAATCTAGAGGGGAACCCGGCTCTGAGGGGTGGCCAGTCCTCTTCTGGTTGTGCTGGGTGGTGATTATAACAGAACATGTCCAAGATGATGAATTGTAATCGGGCTTGAATGTATAAGCCATCCTGTTCTTCCTCCACTATTCTCAGTAACAGCTGCTGGACTGACCTGAACTGTGTAAAGGCTATCTCCTGGTATTTAGATTTGAGTTGAGTGACGTCTTGTGGTATGTACAAGGGTATAATACAATTCCATAGATTCTGTTTTGTATTGCAACCTAGCTAGACCTATTTCCCCCTTGATTGACTGTAGTAGCTACAGTTGTTTCATTGCACTGGATGACCAATCACTGCTTGGTGCCTGAGCCTCTCCTCATGTGAGTCTCAACTGCAGTCAACACATTCCCTCTTTAATACCACTCAAAAGGACAACCCTCTCATAAGCATTAGCCTTTTGAGCTATCCTGTTCTCCCACACGACACAGGGCAGGAAATGCTAAGGCACAAGTTTTTAGTATTATCTTGCCTGAGGGCCAGTCTTTGTGTTGTCATGCCAACGCCCTTTAACTTATTGTCATGCCCAACATGAGTTGACAAGAGCACAAACAGATCTGGGACCAGGCTAGTTTAGTTTAAGCCCATTGTCTCCACTTGCCCTTAAGATGCCATACACTTCAGTGTCGCAGGTTAATGATGTCACACCTCATTGAGGGATAGGCTCATTACACCCTAGTGTACCAAGATAACTGACCATTAACACAGCATGGCATATGAACAATAATGGGAGCTTAGTTAAGCTAAAATGACCAACTCCTTGACTTTGGGGTTAGGATCGTAAGGCTGCGTACTCAATCCTAAAGCTGCCTCACGCTACAGAAACAGGTGATAGTCCCCTGCCCTCTGGGCCGTTCTGGCTCGGCTACCTAGCTAAAATATCCAGTACAGCTGTGGTCTCTCTAACTTCCATTAGATCAGTGTGACTGAACTGTTACTCACCTCTATAATGATTAACCCAAGCAGGGCTGTTAACACTACGGGGCCAGTGGTTGACAGAGACATCACAGTAAGTCACCCTGGTCCCTGGGGTGGAGTCACACCCAGCAACTAGTGTTGACGGTTGAGCAGCCTAATTAAAGGGAGTAGTGGCGGTCAGGAACTAGTTTATCCTGGAGCTGTAGGTCATAGTAAAAGGCTGTCATATTCTGTCATTTTAACTAGGTCTGTAGGCCTGTGTAACTATACATTGTTGGATCATGGTAGCACCAATCCCTTTTTGAATCCATAAGTAGCAACAACACAGGCCTAGTAGTTTCTGGTGACTACCTATAGCAGTGGTTTCTGGTGACTACCTATAGCAGTGGTTTCTGGTGACTACCTATAGCAGTGGTTTCTGGTGACTACCTATAGCAGTGGCTTCTGGGCACCGCCTCCTAGCAGTGGCTTCTGGGCACCGCCTCCTAGCAGTGGCTTCTGGGCACCGCCTCCTAGCAGTGGCTTCTGGGCACCGCCTCCTAGCAGTGGCTTCTGGGCACCGCCTCCTAGCAGTGGCTTCTGGGCACCGCCTCCTAGCAGTGGCTTCTGGGCACCGCCTCCTAGCAGTGGCTTCTGGGCACCGCCTCCTAGCAGTGGCTTCTCGGCACCGCCTCCTAGCAGTGGCTTCTGGGCACCGCCTCCTAGCAGTGGCTTCTGGGCACCACCGCTTCTGGGCACTGGCTCCTAGCAGTGGCTTCTGGGCACCGCCTCCTAGCTCGGCTCCGGCTCGGCTCCGGCTCGCTCGCTCGCCCGGTTCTCGTCAGGCTCGGGCTCGCTCGTTCGCCCCAGCTCTGGCTCCCTCGCCCTTCTCTGGCTCCCTCGCCCTTCTCTGGCTCGCCCGGCATTGGCTCGCCTGCCCGGCTCTCGGCTCTGGCTCGCCAGAGCGGGCCCAGGGCTGGCGGGCCAGAGCGGGGCCAGGCGAGCGAGCTCGTTCGCCCGGCTCTCGCTCTCTCCTTTCCCTCCTCTCGGCTCTCTCCTCCTTCACTGTGTGCTATAAATATCACCAGCAACATCAGTAATGTCATAGTGTTTATATATCGACCACACCTCGTGGTTTAGCCCCTCCCATGTGTGCACTATAAATACTACTGGTGACGTTACATCAGTCAATCCCAGGATTGTGAGTACTGGAGATTTATGGGGAGGAGAAGGTGACTGTAGATGGACCATGAAGGCAATAAAGACATTGGTAAAATAGAAACTGTTTGGACAGGACATCTACAGTAGACATTGTGGTAAAACAGAGAAACTGTTAGGGAGGGGACATCTACAATAGACATTGTGGTAAAACAGAGAAACTGTTAGGGAGGGGACATCTACAGTAGACATTGGTTTTGAGTCGCCCCTCACCATTTCCTCTAGCAGTCATACTCGGTTACCATGCCAACCATGCCCTTCTGGTAGGGTGAGGAGGGCAGTGCCGGGTCGGTCATAAAGGAAGCGATATAACTCCTTCGTAATGCTCTCTTCTCCTCTGGATGGCATCTCCTCTGGATGGCTTCTCCTCTGGATGGCATCTCCTTGAGGGAAGATTGATGTTGATAACCTTGTCTGCTCAGGCTAGTGAGGTCCTACCGGGTCATGTGTTATTAAGATTCAGTGAGGGGGGTCGTCATGATTTCATGAGGAATGGTCACATGCTTGGTACAACGAAAGTTATAGTCTAACCCCCTGCCAAACCAGCTGACTAATAACAACCCACAATTCACCCTGTTGGGAAGGTCCCATGGGGTAATGTGTTATCATGACCACCCCCTCCCTGAGTCTTAATATCAGGATGGATGGTCACATGTTGGGCACAGGAAACCCAGATTACCCACCCCCTCAAACCAGCTGACCATAAGAAAACACACAAATAGGAAATACGTCATCAGTCATTAAAGTCTGTCAGATCGTTTCAGAGATATTACTAATAGGTTGCTACCCAGATATTGAGCTCATCTGATCTGAATTCATCCGGCCAGTGTTGCTTGGTGTTGGGTCAGCAGTGGTGCCACAGCAAGCAGGCCCAGGGTGTGTCCCTCTCTGCTCTCCCCTCCCTGCCCTCCCTGTCTCAGCCCTGAGCCCTCAGTGGACATCTGTACTCCCTGGCTGCCCAGTGAAAGAGGGCATTCTCTCTAACCACTCACACACACTCCCTGGGGCTAGTGCCCAAACCTGCTCTGGCTCACAGAGTCAAGGGGAGGGAACACACACATTGAGAGTGGAATGAACACGATCGTCATATGTTTTTGCTGTACAACCTTGTTGATTCCAGTATACACAGACCGACACTTGTACTGAACTCTGTATCCAAGTCCCTCTCAAACTCTCCGTCAAGTCACTTGCTGATCTGATGACCTCACTTTTGGAATTCTTTCGTGTTCTGGACCATTCCCACTGTGACACGCAGCAGGCTGAGGCGTTCCTAGACTTGTCCTGCCCTGCTCTAGTGTCATAACCAACCTTGCTGCACATTTATAGGGCCCTGAATAGTATTGGCTAGATGTAAGAAATATGGTCATTTACATGTAACTGAACTTTGGGCGTCGTCAGAAAACCACTTCATCAAAAGTGTCACTTGAAAATCGACGAAAGGCAGGGACAGACTGGTAGGATGGTTGAATGTCTGCCGGACAAGAGTAGTTAGCACCCCTGAACAGAGGTCGTCTGTAATTTGCAAACCGATTGGACATGAGGAAAAGGGCTAAAATGACGTCCGCCAGTCGCCATCGGTGGGTGTTCACTACAACACACCGCGACGACAGCAAACGAATGAACACCATGTATCGAGCAGACCGACCATCCAGTATGGTGGGTTTTGTCCTTAAACGGGTGTTACACTCTGACGGACTAAGCAGGCACATGCCAGGGGTGTATTTATTCATTAGTGCACACCGTAGCAACACGTTTGGCAACGAAAACCAACGTTTCTTATTGGACAAGTTCTGGTAATCCCTCTTGGTTTTGGTCCGTTTGCTTCCAGTTGATTTCTAGTGAATAGCCAATATAGCCTACTGCCTTATTGAACAACACTTAGTCTAACACAGCAGTATTCATTCCTGCCACTCCTACTGGTTCCACAATAATACTCTGGGCCTTTTCTCTTATCAGTCCCCCTTGACCTGAATCAGTGTCAGTCAGGCAAGCCTTGGAACTCCCCTGCCCTACCTCCCTCTCTACCCCCCTCTCTACCTCTTCACCCTGGGCAGATATGGAGCTTAGGCTAGCCAGGGTGTGGAGATGACTGGCATTCTCAGAGTGGGAGGGTGATGTGCTGTCTGTCTGTCTGGCTGTCTGAACAGTGCTGCTGTCCTCTGGCTCTCTGCATTGTTCCCAGGAATGTAGGAAATGTCTAAACGGCAGCTGCTCGTGACTCCCCTCGGGAGTAGAGAATGTAGCGATGCCTGTTTTTCAGGCAGACAGGTGCACTCCTCATTACTCTCACTCACACACACACACACACACACACACACACACACACACACACACACACCTGAGTTCACTGTAATCTGCCCCTCCTGACATACTACAGTTAGTGGAATCATTATCTCTCTATTCTCACATGACAACCACTAACGTGTTTATTTCCTTCTCCCTCTCCTCCTCTTCACCTCACCCTCTCTTCTTCCTCACCCTCTTTCCCTCTCCTCTTCTTCACCTCACCCTCCTCTTCTCCCTCTCCTCCTCTTCACCTCACCCTCCTCTTCTCCCTCACCCTCCTCTTCTCCCTCACCCTCCTCTTCTCCCTCACCCTCCTCTTCTCCCTCACCCTCCTCTTCTCCCTCACCCTCCTCTTCTCCCTCTCCTCCTCTTCACCTCACCCTCCTCTTCACCTCACCCTCCTCTTCACCTCACCCTCCTCTTAACCTCACCCTCCTCTTAACCTCACCCTCCTCTTCACCTCACCCTCCTCTTCACCTCACCCTCCTCTTCTCCCTCTCCTCCTCTTCCTCGCCCTCTCTTCTCCCTCTCCTCCTTCATTCCGTCCTCCCATCCCTCTCTGTGACAGAGGGACCCAGACTACCTGAAGCTGTGGCTGGAGATCTTCATTGGCTCCTATGAGAGATGTCTAGATGTGGACTTTGAGAAGCCACCCTCCAGGTAAGCATAGCCCCAGAGGTGGGACCAAGTCACTATTATTTGAGTCACAAGCAAGTCACAAGTCCCAAGTAGGATGGGTCGAGTCTCAATGCAAGTCCCAAGTAGGACGGGTCGAGTGTCGAGTCAATCCAAGTAGAACGGTCCGGGTCTCGAGTCAATCCAAGTAGAACGGGCCGGGTCTCGAGTCAATCCAAGTAGAACGGGCCGGGTCTCGAGTCAATCCAAGTAGAACGGGTCGAGTCTCGAGTCAATCCAAGTAGAACGGGCCGGGTCTCGAGTCAATCCAAGTAGAACGGGCCGGGTCTCGAGTCAATCCTAGTAGAACGGGCCGAGTCTCGAGTCAATCCAAGTAGAACGGGCCGGGTCTCGAGTCAATCCAAGTAGAACGGGTCGAGTCTCGAGTCAATCCAAGTAGAACGGGTCGAGTCTCGAGTCAATCCAAGTAGAACGGGTCGAGTCTCGAGTCAGTCCAAGTAGAACGGGTCGAGTCTCGAGTCAGTCCAAGTAGAACGGGTCGAGTCTCGAGTCAGTCCAAGTAGAACGGGTCGAGTCTCGAGTCAGTCCAAGTAGAACGGGTCGAGTCTCGAGTCAGTCCAAGTAGAACGGGCCGAGTCTCGAGTCAGTCCAAGTAGAACGGGTCGAGTCTCGAGTCAATCCAAGTAGAACGGGTCGAGTCTCGAGTCAATCCAAGTAGAACGGGTCGAGTCTCGAGTCAGTCCAAGTAGAACGGGTCGAGTCAGTCCAAGTAGAACGGGTCGAGTCAGTCCAAGTAGAACGGGTCGAGTCAGTCCAAGTAGAACGGGTCGAGTCAGTCCAAGTAGAACGGGTCGAGTCAGTCCAAGTAGAACGGGTCGAGTCAGTCCAAGTAGAACGGGTCGAGTCAGTCCAAGTAGAACGGGTCGAGTCAGTCCAAGTAGAACGGGTCGAGTCTGTCCAAGTAGAACGGGTCGAGTCTGTCCAAGTAGAACGGGTCGAGTCTCGAGTCAGTCCAAGTAGAACGGGCCGAGTCTCGAGTCAGTCCAAGTAGAACGGGTCGAGTCTCGAGTCAGTCCAAGTAGAACGGGTCGAGTCTCGAGTCAGTCCAAGTAGAACGGGTCGAGTCTCGAGTCAGTCCAAGTAGAACGGGTCGAGTCTCGAGTCAGTCCAAGTAGAACGGGTCGAGTCTCGAGTCAGTCCAAGTAGAACGGGTCGAGTCTCGAGTCAGTCCAAGTAGAACGGGCCGAGTCTCGAGTCAGTCCAAGTAGAACGGGTCGAGTCTCGAGTCTGTCCAAGTAGAACGGGTCGAGTCTCGAGTCAGTCCAAGTAGAACGGGTCGAGTCTCGAGTCTGTCCAAGTAGAACGGGCCGAGTCTCGAGTCAGTCCAAGTAGAACGGGCCGAGTCTCGAGTCAGTCCAAGTAGAACGGGCCGAGTCTCGAGTCAGTCCAAGTAGAACGGGTCGAGTCTCGAGTCAGTCCAAGTAGAACGGGTCGAGTCTCGAGTCAGTCCAAGTAGAACGGGTCGAGTCTCGAGTCAGTCCAAGTAGAACGGGTCGAGTCTCGAGTCAGTCCAAGTAGAACGGGTCGAGTCTCGAGTCAGTCCAAGTAGAACGGGCCGAGTCTCGAGTCAGTCCAAGTAGAACGGGTCGAGTCTCGAGTCTGTCCAAGTAGAACGGGCCGAGTCTCGAGTCAGTCCAAGTAGAACGGGCCGAGTCTCGAGTCAGTCCAAGTAGAACGGGCCGAGTCTCGAGTCAGTCCAAGTAGAACGGGCCGAGTCTCGAGTCAGTCCAAGTAGAACGGGTCGAGTCTCGAGTCAGTCCAAGTAGAACGGGCCGAGTCTCGAGTCAGTCCAAGTAGAACGGGCCGAGTCTCGAGTCAGTCCAAGTAGAACGGGTCGAGTCTCGAGTCAGTCCAAGTCGTGCGTTCTAAGAGCAAGTCATGTCAAGTAAAAAACATAAACCATCTAATCAGGAAACGACTTGTTCAACTACAAATAATTGTCTATTTATTGAGGCCATCAGACAGCCCTTTTCATTATTTTATCTATAACACATTTTGATTTTGCAATAATACATTTTAACAATAGATTCCAATTGCGGGCTTTATAAGTCGATGTTTAATTCCAAGCCATTTTGACAAACCAAAAGAGCAGTAGGTCTATGGTGGCCGTTGCTTGATGCCCCGTTGCAAAGTAAACAGTTCATATTATGGATGTTTGTGCTGCACCCGGTCCTCTAACTGTACTGCAAATCAACCATCTGTTCTCTAGCTCATTGCTTTTCAAATGTTTTGACCCATGACCCCTAAAAAGTAGCTTGGGGCCTCCGCGCACACAGGCAAGCGCCCCCCATCGCTGTGCAAATGTAGCCTGTCTTTAGGGTCATAAACGGGGACGCATTTTCAAAACGCAAGATACAGAAATAGACTATAGGGTTCCATAACCAGCTCTGGAATCTGTGTTGGGGTTCCATAACCAGCTCTGGAATCTGTGTTGGGGTTCCATAACCAGCTCTGGAATCTGTGTTGGTGTTACATAACCAGCTCTGGAATCTGTGTTGGGGTTCCATAACCAGCTCTGGAATCTGTGTTGGGGTTCCATAACCAGCTCTGGAATCTGTGTTGGGGTTCCATAACCAGCTCTGGAATCTGTGTTGGGGTTCCATAACCAGCTCTGGAATCTGTGTTGGGGTTCCATAACCAGCTCTGGAATCTGTGTTGGGGTTCCATAACCAGCTCTGGAATCTGTATTGGGGTTCCATAACCAGCTCTGGAATCTGTGTTGGGGTTCCATAACCAGCTCTGGAATCTGTGTTGGGGTTCCATAACCAGCTCTGGAATCTGTGTTGGTGTTACATAACCAGCTCTGGAATCTGTGTTGGTGTTACATAACCAGCTCTGGAATCTGTGTTGGGGTTCCATAACCAGCTCTGGAATCTGTATTGGGGTTCCATAACCAGCTCTGGAATCTGTATTGGGGTTCCATAACCAGCTCTGGAATCTGTGTTGGTGTTACATAACCAGCTCTGGAATCTGTGTTGGTGTTACATAACCAGCTCTGGAATCTGTGTTGGGGTTCCATAACCAGCTCTGGAATCTGTGTTGGGGTTCCATAACCAGCTCTGGAATCTGTATTGGGGTTCCATAACCAGCTCTGGAATCTGTGTTGGGGTTCCATAACCAGCTCTGGAATCTGTGTTGGGGTTCCATAACCAGCTCTGGAATCTGTGTTGGGGTTCCATAACCAGCTCTGGAATCTGTGTTGGTGTTACATAACCAGCTCTGGAATCTGTGTTGGGGTGACATAACCAGCTCTGGAATCTGTGTTGGTGTTACATAACCAGCTCTGGAATCTGTGTTGGGGTTCCATAACCAGCTCTGGAATCTGTATTGGGGTTCCATAACCAGCTCTGGAATCTGTGTTGGGGTTCCATAACCAGCTCTGGAATCTGTGTTGGGGTTCCATAACCAGCTCTGGAATCTGTGTTGGGGTTCCATAACCAGCTCTGGAATCTGTGTTGGTGTTACATGTTACATAACCAGCTCTGGAATCTGTGTTGGGGTGACATAACCAGCTCTGGAATCTGTGTTGGGGTGACATAACCAGCTCTGGAATCTGTGTTGGGGTGACATAACCAGGTCTGGAATCTGTGTTGGTGTTACATAACCAGCTCTGGAATCTGTGTTGGGGTGACATAACCAGGTCTGGAATCTGTGTTGGTGTTACATAACCAGCTCTGGAATCTGTGTTGGGGTGACATAACCAGGACTGGAATCTGTGTTGGTGTTACATAACCAGCTCTGGAATCTGTGTTGGGGTGACATAACCAGCTCTGGAATCTGTGTTGGTGTGACATAACCAGGACTGGAATCTGTGTTGGTGTGACATAACCAGCTCTGGAATCTGTGTTGGGGTGACATAACCAGCTCTGGAATCTGTGTTGGTGTTACATAACCAGGACTGGAATCTGTGTTGGTGTGACATAACCAGCTCTGGAATCTGTGTTGGGGTGACATAACCAGCTCTGGAATCTGTGTTGGGGTGACATAACCAGGTCTGGAATCTGTGTTGGTGTTACATAACCAGCTCTGGAATCTGTGTTGGGGTGACATAACCAGGTCTGGAATCTGTGTTGGTGTTACATAACCAGCTCTGGAATCTGTGTTGGGGTGACATAACCAGGACTGGAATCTGTGTTGGTGTTACATAACCAGCTCTGGAATCTGTGTTGGGGTGACATAACCAGCTCTGGAATCTGTGTTGGTGTTACATAACCAGCTCTGGAATCTGTGTTGGGGTTACATAACCAGCTCTGGAATCTGTGTTGGGGTGACATAACCAGCTCTGGAATCTGTGTTGGTGTGACATAACCAGGACTGGAATCTGTGTTGGTGTGACATAACCAGGTCTGGAATCTGTGTTGGGGTGACATAACCAGCTCTGGAATCTGTGTTGGTGTTACATAACCAGCTCTGGAATCTGTGTTGTGTTTCCATAACCAACTCTGGAATCTGTGTTGGGGTTCCATAACCAGCTCTGGAATCTGTGTTGGTGTGAAGGTTCTGTGCATGTCTGTATGTTTGCACGGCTGCATCCATTGTTTGAGAGCGTTCAGGGAGAAGAAGCACATGCAGTATAGAGAGAGACAGAGCGAGTGAGAGGTGATGTGCTCCTCTGCTCTTCCAGCTGTGGTCTGGTCACATGACCAGTGAAATGCCCAGTCAGTCCTGTCAGATGGTTACGTAAGGCTGTGTGGTCTGTGTGTGTGGGACTGGAGAGAGTGAAGTGTGGAGCAAGGGGAAACAGATTACTTTCCATTAGATCCGCCAGTACGGTCGTTTGTCGGTTCGTTGCCGTGCCTCTCTCTCTCTCCCACTCCACCTCCACCTCTCCCCCTCTCTCTCTCCCCCTCTCCCCCTCTCTCTCTCCCACTCCACCTCCCCCTCTCTCTCTCTCTTTCCCACTCCACCTCCCCTCTCTCTCTCTCTCTCCCACTCCACCTCTCTCTCCCACTCCACCTCCCCCCCTCTCTCTCTCTCTCTCACACTCCCCCTCTCTCACTCTCTCTCTCCCCCTCTCTCTCTCTCTCTCTCCCCTCTCTCACTCTCTCTCTCACTCCCCCTCTCTCTCTCTCTCTCTCTCCCCTCTCTCTCTCTCTCACTCTCTCTCTCACTCCCCCTCTCTCTCACTCTCTCTCTCACTCCCCCTCTCCCTCTCTCTCCCACTCCACCTCACGCCCCCTCTCCCTCTCTTTCCCAATCCACCACTCCCTCTCTTTCTCACTCCACCTCTCCCTCTCTTTCCCACTCCACCTCCCCTCTCTCTTTCCCACTCCACCTCCCCTCTCTCTTTCCCACTCCACCTCCCCTCTCTCTTTCCCACTCCACCTCCCCTCTCTCTTTCCCACTCCACCTCCCCTCTCTTTCCCACTCCACCTCTCCCCCTCTCTTTCCCACTCCACCTCTCCCCCTCTCTTTCCCACTCCACCTCTCCCCCTCTCTTTCCCACTCCACCTCTCCCCCTCTCTTTCCCACTCCACCTCTCCCCCTCTCTTTCCCACTCCACCTCTCCCTCTTTCTTTCCCACTCCACCTCTCCCTCTTTCTTTCCCACTCCACCTCTCCCTCTTTCTTTCCCACTCCACCTCTCCCTCTCTCTTTCCCACTCCACCTCTCCCTCTCTCTTTCCCACTCAACCTCTCCCTCTCTCTTTCCCACTCAACCTCTCCCTCTCTCTTTCCCACTCAACCTCTCTCCCTCTCTCTTTCCCACTCCACCTCTCTCCCTCTCTTTCCCACTCCACCTCTCCCTCTCTTTCCCACTCCACCTCTCCCTCTCTTTCCCACTCCACCTCCCCCTCTCCCTCTCTTTCCCACTCCACCTCCCCCCTCCCTCTCTTTCCCACTCCACCTCTGCCGCAGCTGTCCTGCTTTTCCCAGCGATACGCTCCTACCCCGATTTGGGAATGCTCATCTGGGCTCTGCTTGGTCCGGTTAGAGGAAGAACCCATTTCTCTCTGATGAACTCTGTCTACAGAGTTGGACAGAGACAGGCCCATTCCTCTCTGATGACCTCTGTCTACAGAGAGGGACAGAGACAGGCCCATTCCTCTCTGATGACCTCTGTCTACAGAGAGGGACAGAGACCGGCCCATTCCTCTCTGATGACCCCTGTCTACAGAGGGGGACAGAGACAGGCCCATTCCTCTCTGATGACCTCTGTCTACAGAGAGGGACAGAGACAGTTAGGTTCACTGTTAGCTGTACAGTGGACGGTTTCATGACATTAGTCTAAAGGTTATCATGGAGTGTTGCTTAGGTACGTGTGTGAATGTAGTGTAAATGTGTGTAATGTACCTGAAGGCCTTAGAAGTTTGTGTGTGTGTGTGTGTGTGTGTGTGTGTGTGTGTGTGTGTGTGTGTGTGTGTGTGTGTGCACGCTTGGTGCATCGGTACCGCTTGCCGTGCGGTAGCAGAGAGAACAGTCTGACTTGGGTGACTGGAGTCTTTGACAACTTTTAGGGCCTGGTAGAAACGTCCTGGATGGCAGGGAGTGTGTGTGTGTGTTTGCTTGCATAGTATTTATGTGTGTGCTTCCTTGCTTGCATAATATTTGTGTGTGCGTGCGCTTGCATAGTATTTGTGTGCGTGCGCTTGCATAGTATTTGTGTGTGTGCTTCCTTGCTTGCATAATATTTGTGTGTGTGTGTGTGCGTGCGCTTGCATAGTATTTGTGTGCGTGCGTGCGTGCGCTTGCATAGTATTTGTGTGTGTGTGTGCGTGCGCTTGCATAGTATTTGTGTGTGTGCGTGCGTGCGCTTGCATAGTATTTGTGTGTGTGTGTGTGCGCTTGCATAGTATTTGTGTGTGTGTGTGCGCTTGCATAGTATTTGTGTGTGTGTGTGCGCTTGCATAGTATTTGTGTGTGTGTGTGCGTGCGCTTGCATAGTATTTGTGTGTGTGTGTGTGTGTGCGTGCGCTTGCATAGTATTTGTGTGTGCGTGCGCTTGCATAATATTTGTGCAGATGTGTGTGACACGCAGGTGAGAGTTGAGCATGTTTTGGTGTTCCCTTTATTTCACCCCTTTCTCTCTCTCCCTCCCCAGGTTGGAGGAGGTGCCTCCAGTGATGACCCTGCTGCCAGACAACATCCTGCAGGTGTTGCGGCACCAGCTGCTCCAGTGTGTCCAGAAGGCCTCGGACGGGCTGGAGCAGGAGCAGCAGAACCTGGCCCTCCTGCTGGTCAAGTTCCTCATCGTCATCTGCAGGTTGGTCCGTGGTGTTTCTGTAGGACCAGAAGCAGTGGTCTGGCCCCTCCCTCCACCTACCTAGACCTGGTTGTACCGGTCCAGTAGTCTGGCCCCTCCCTCTCATACCTAGACCTGGTTGTACCGGTCCAGTAGTCTGGCCCCTCCCTCCACCTACCTAGACCTGGTTGTACCGGTCCAGTGGTCTGGCCCCTCCCTCCACCTACCAAGACCTAGTTGTACCGGTCCAGTAGTCTGGCCCCTCCCTCCACCTACCAAGACCTGGTTGTACCGGTCCAGTAGTCTGGCCCCTCCCTCCACCTACCAAGACCTAGTTGTACCGGTCCAGTGGTCTGGCCCCTCCCTCCACCTACCTAGACCTGGTTGTACCGGTCCAGTAGTCTGGTCCCTCCCTCCACCTACCGAGACCTGGTTGTACCGGTCCAGTAGTCTGGCCCCTCCCTCAACCTACCGAGACCTGGTTGTACCGGTCCAGTAGTCTGGCCCCTCCCTCCACCTACCTAGACCTGGTTGTACCGGTCCAGTAGTCTGGCCCCTCCCTCCACCTACCAAGACCTGGTTGTACCGGTCCAGTAGTCTGGCCCCTCCCTCCACCTACCTAGACCTGGTTGTACCGGTCCAGTAGTCTGGCCCCTCCCTCCACCTACCTAGACCTGGTTGTACCGGTCCAGTAGTTTGGCCCCTCCCTCCACCTACCAAGACCTGGTTGTACCGGTCCAGTGGTCTGGCCCCTCCCTCCACCTACCAAGACCTAGTTGTACCGGTCCAGTGGTCTGGCCCCTCCCTCCACCTACCTAGACCTGGTTGTACCGGTCTAGTAGTCTGGCCCCTCCCTCCACCTACCGAGACCTGGTTGTACCGGTCCAGTAGTCTGGCCCCTCCCTCCACCTACCAAGACCTGGTTGTACCGGTCCAGTGGTCTGGCCCCTCCCTCCACCTACCTAGACCTGGTTGTACCGGTCTAGTAGTCTGGCCCCTCCCTCCACCTACCAAGACCTGGTTGTACCGGTCCAGTGGTCTGGCCCCTCCCTCCACCTACCTAGACCTGGTTGTACCGGTCTAGTAGTCTGGCCCCTCCCTCCACCTACCAAGACCTGGTTGTACCGGTCTAGTAGTCTGGCCCCTCCCTCCACCTACCTAGACCTGGTTGTACCGGTCTAGTAGTCTGGCCCCTCCCTCCACCTACCTAGACCTGGTTGTACCGGTCCAGTGGTCTGGCCCCTCCCTCCACCTACCTAGACCTGGTTGTACCGGTCCAGTAGTCTGGCCCCTCCCTCCACCTACCTAGACCTGGTTGTACCGGTCCAGTGGTCTGGCCCCTCCCTCCACCCACCTACCTAGACCTGGTTGTACCGGTCCAGTAGTCTGGCCCCTCCCTCCACCCACCTACCTAGACCTGGTTGTACCGGTCCAGTGGTCTGGCCCCTCCCTCCACCCACCTAGACCTGGTTGGACCATGGAATTTGAATAATTTCTAGTTCTGTGGGTTGGACCTCTTATAGGTAATGTCTATTGATAGGAACCCCTCTAGCCTAGGTTGAGGGGTCAACCTGGTTTTAAAGGGTCTTCCAGCAGTAGGTAGGTGGTTCAGTAGGGCACGTAACACAGGTTTTTGCAACAGAAAGTGAAAACAAGTAAAAGTTTCTCCCTTGCTGCTTCAGTCTGTAGTCCTCTATATGGTACAGTCATGAACATGACCTTGAGGGATATGCAACAAAGCAGGATCAATGAGTCAGCCAGCTATCTTACCTTCATATTCTGAAATTACTTTTTTTATTTTAGAAAGAACCTTGAAATGGGCTTGGTCTAATTACCTCAACAACCAAAAACATACATTTTAGTTTAGTTTTCTTAATGAACCAGAAAATCAATAGTTATTTCTAATTGTCAAATGTAGCTGGCTACTCATTGGTCCATTCCCTACTATAACAGACATGACTCTCTCTCTGTTGGAACCTGTCCCTACTATAACAGATATGACTCTCTCTGTTGGAACCTGTCCCTACTATAACAGACATGACTCTCTCTGTTGGAACCTGTCCCTACTATAACAGACATGACTCTCTCTCTGTTGGAACCTGTCCCTACTATAACAGACATGACTCTCTCTGTTGGAACCTGTCCCTACTATAACAGACATGACTCTCTCTGTGTTGGAACCTGTCCCTACTATAACAGACCTGACTCTCTCTCTGTTGGAACCTGTCCCTACTATAACAGACATGACTCTCTCTCTGTTGGAACCTGTCCCTACTATAACAGACATGACTCTCTCTGTTGGAACCTGTCCCTACTATAACAGACATGACTCTCTCTCTCTGTTGGAACCTGTCCCTACTATAACAGACATGACTCTCTCTCTGTTGGAACCTGTCCCTACTATAACAGACATGACTCTCTCTCTGTGTTGGAACCTGTCCCTACTATAACAGACATGACTCTCTCTCTGTTGGAACCTGTCCCTACTATAACAGACATGACTCTCTCTGTTGGAACCTGTCCCTACTATAACAGACATGACTCTCTCTCTGTTGGAACCTGTCCCTACTATAACAGACATGACTCTCTCTGTTGGAACCTGTCCCTACTATAACAGACATGACTCTCTCTCTGTTGTAACCTGTCCCTACTATAACAGATATGACTCTCTGTGTTGGAACCTGTCCCTACTATAACAGACATGACTCTCTCTCTGTTGGAACCTGTCCCTACTATAACAGACATGACTCTCTCTCTGTTGGAACCTGTCCCTACTATAACAGACATGACTCTCTCTCTGTTGGAACCTGTCCCTACTATAACAGACATGACTCTCTCTCTGTTGGAACCTGTCCCTACTATAACAGACATGACTCTCTCTGTTGGAACCTGTCCCTACTATAACAGACATGACTCTCTCTCTTTTGGGTACCTGTCCCTACTATAACAGACCTGACTCTCTCTCTGTTGGAACCTGTCCCTACTATAACAGACATGACTCTCTCTCTGTTGGAACCTGTCCCTACTATAACAGACCTGACTCTCTCTCTGTTGGAACCTGTCCCTACTATAACAGACATGACTCTCTGTGTTGGAACCTGTCCCTACTATAACAGACATGACTCTCTGTTGGAACCTGTCCCTACTATAACAGACATGACTCTCTCTCTGTTGGAACCTGTCCCTACTATAACAGACATGACTCTCTGTGTTGGAACCTGTCCCTACTATAACAGACATGACTCTCTGTTGGAACCTGTCCCTACAATAACAGACATGACTCTCTCTCTCTGTTGGAACCTGTCACTACTATAACAGACATGACTCTCTCTCATGTCTCTCTGTCTCTCTGTGTCTGTGTGTTGGAACCTGTCACTACTTTAACAGGCTATGACTTTCTCTCTGCAGGAACCTGTCCAATGTGGAGGAGATTGGCACCTGCTCCTACATCAATCATGTCATTACCATGACAACGCTCTACATCCAGCAGGTCTGATTCCTCTCCCCCTTTATCCACCCTCTTCTCCCCCTTTATCCACCCTCTTCTCCCCCTTATCCACCCTCTTCTCCCCCTTATCCACCCTCTTCTCTCCCTTTATCCACCCTCTTCTCCCCCTTTATCCACCCTCTTCTCCCCCTTTATCCACCCTCTTCTTCCCCTTTATCCACCCTTTTCTCCCCCTTTATCCACCCTCTTCTCCCCCTTTATCCACCCTCTTCTCCCCCTTTATCCACCCTCTTCTCCCCCTTTATCCACCCTCTTCTCTCCCTTTATCCACCCTCTTCTCTCCCTTTATCCACCCTCTTCTCTCCCTTTATCCACCCTCTTCTCTCCCTTTATCCACCCTCTTCTCTCCCTTTATCCACCCTCTTCTCTCCCTTTATCCACCCTCTTCTCTCACTTTATCCACCCTCTTCTCTCACTTTATCCACCCTCTTCTCTCACTTTATCCACCCTCTTCTCTCACTTTATCCACCCTCTTCTCTCACTTTATCCACCCTCTTCTCTCACTTTATCCACCCTCTTCTCTCACTTTATCCACCCTCTTCTCTCACTTTATCCACCCTCTTCTCTCACTTTATCCACCCTCTTCTCTCACTTTATCCACCCTCTTCTCTCACTTTATCCACCCTCTTCTCTCACTTTATCCACCCTCTTCTCTCACTTTATCCACCCTCTTCTCTCACTTTATCCACCCTCTTCTCCCACTTTATCCACCCTCCTCTCCCCCTATCATCGCCTTCCTGACTCTGTTTTCTTTTGAAAACAAGTTTAAAAACCAACCTGCACAAAATGAAGTATTTTTACCCAGTCACAATGATTAGTCATAGGGATGTGTGTGTGTGCGCGCATTTGTGCTAGTCTGTTTCAAAACAGATTTGAACAAAAACATTTTTTAGCATGTCACAATGATTACGTTTATTTTTTAGCATGTCACAATGATTACGTTTATTTTTTAGCATGTCACAATGATTAAGTAGGTACATTCCCGTGAGATTACACATTCCTGTGTGTGTGTCTTCTAGCCTCACCATGCTCTCTCCTACAGCTGAAGAGTAAGACCAAGGAGAAGGAGATGGTGGACCAGACTCAGGCCGAGGAGTTTGTCCGCCACTCTCTGGCCTTCTGCGAGAGCCTGTACGACCCCTACCGGAACTGGAGACATCGCACCTGCGGGTACACTAAGTCGCTAACTCTAGCAGAGTTTGCTTATTTGATTTAAGTGGAGGACGAATCATAATAATAGATGGAACTGTAGTAGATCCACAGTAAGGGGAGGACGACTCATAATAATAGATAGAACTGTAGTAGATCCACAGTAAGTGGAGGACTACTCATAATAATAGATGGAACTGTAGTAGATCCACAGTAAGGGGAGGACGACTCATAATAATAGAGAGAACTGTAGTAGATCCACAGTAAGTGGAGGACGACTCATAATAATAGATGGAACTGTAGTAGATCCACAGTAAGTGGAGGACTACTCATAATAATAGATGGAACTGTAGTAGATCCACAGTAAGTGGAGGACTACTCATAATAATAGATGGAACTGTAGTAGATCCACAGTAAGGGGAGGACGACTCATAATAATAGATGGAACTGTAGTAGATCCACAGTAAGTGGAGGACAGCTCATAATAATAGATGGAACTGTAGTAGATCCACAGTAAGTGGAGGACTACTCATAATAATAGATGGAACTGTAGTAGATCCACAGTAAGTGGAGGACTACTCATAATAATAGATGGAACTGTAGTAGATCCACAGTAAGTGGAGGACTACTCATAATAATAGATGGAACTGTAGTAGATCCACAGTAAGTGGAGGACTACTCATAATAATAGATGGAACTGTAGTAGATCCACAGTAAGTGGAGGACTACTCATAATAATAGATGGAACTGTAGTAGATCCACAGTAAGTGGAGGACTACTCATAATAATAGATGGAACTGTAGTAGATCCACAGTAAGGGGAGGACGACCCATAATAATGTATATAATTTAATAAATACTGCACACTTTTTCTCAGGGAAATATCAAATCAAATCAAATTTATTTATATAGCCCTTCGTACATCAGCTGATATCTCAAAGTGCTGTACAGAAACCCAGCCTAAAACCCCAAACAGCAAGCAATGCAGGTGTAGAAGCACAATAAGAGGAAGGGCTCTGGGTACTGGAGGAGCAGGGTCAAGCATGCATTAACCACCGGGGCTCTGTCAGCACCGGGGCTCTCGTGGGTACTGAAGCACTATATACAACGCTCTTAGGATCTATCATCATTATGTACTTATTCCACCATGGTCAATTCTACTGTTACACTTCTGAAAACACTGCAATCGTAATGTGCTGGCTTGAATGTTGTTGTTTCTTCACAGTACAGCTCGGCTTGGTTTACCTAATTAGTATACAAGTATTTTTTTCCCCAAAGTGCCAAAACATTTCCCAAATCAATCCAAGTAGTGTTGGTTCTAATCCTGTGCTAAACCCTCCCAGCAGTGTTCCTGCTCACAGACACACAGACAGAGTTTGGACAGGGGGTCTTTTTCTGACACTGTGTGTTTTGCCTGTCGTCTCCAGGGACCAGCGGAGTACAGTGGAGAAGAGCAGACAGAAACACAAAGCAGCTCCTCTCACCGTGGAGTTTGTCCCCTTCTTCTACCGTGAGTTTGATTTCTTTTTCAAAACGTTTTCTCCTTAATGAACACAACCCAGTTATCCTCTCTAGCGGGGTCGTTCAGTGGGGGGAAACTCAGTGTGGTCATTAACAGTAGTGAATGAGGAAGCCATGTTCTACTCAATGAAAAGGTCTCTCTAGAGAAAACAGATCACACTTCCCTGCTTTCCTCTCCCAGCTTAGGAACCGCCTCCCCTCAGAGCTCCACTCTCTTTCCTCTCCCAGCTTAGGAACAGCCTCCCCTCAGAGCTCCACTCTCTTTCCTCTTCCAGCTTAGGAACAGCCTCCCCTCGGAGCTCCACTCTCTTTCCTCTCCCAGCTTAGGAACAGCCTTCCCTCAGAGCTCCACTCTCTTTCCTCTCCCAGCTTAGGAACAGCCTCCCCTCGGAGCTCCACTCTCTTTCCTCTCCCAGGTTAGGAACAGCCTTCCCTCGGAGCTCCACTCTCTTTCCTCTTCCAGTTTAGGAACAGCCTCCCCTCAGAGCTCCACTCTCTTTCCTCTCCCAGCTTAGGAACAGCCTCCCCTCGGAGCTCCACTCTCTTTCCTCTCCCAGCTTAGGAACAGCCTCCCCTCAGAGCTCCACTCTCTTTCCTCTCCCAGCTTAGGAACAGCCTCCCCTCAGAGCTCCACTCTCTTTCCTCTCCCAGCTTAGGAACAGCCTCCCCTCAGAGCTCCACTCTCTTTCCTCTCCCAGCTTAGGAACAGCCTCCCCTCAGAGCTCCACTCTCTTTCCTCTCCCAGCTTAGGAACAGCCTCCCCTCAGAGCTCCACTCTCTTTCCTCTTCCAGTTTAGGAACAGCCTCCCCTCAGAGCTCCACTCTCTTTCCTCTCCCAGCTTAGGAACAGCCTCCCCTCAGAGCTCCACTCTCTTTCCTCTCCCAGCTTAGGAACAGCCACCCCTCAGAGCTCCACTCTCTTTCCTCTTCCAGTTTAGGAACAGCCTCCTGTCAGAGCTCCACTCTCTTTCCTCTCCCAGCTTAGGAACCTCCTCCCCTCAGAGCTCCACTCTCTTTCCTCTTCCAGTTTAGGAACAGCCTCCCCTCAGAGCTCTACTCTCTTTCCTCCTTCCAGTTTAGGAACAGCCTCCCCTCAGAGCTCTACTCTCTTTCCTCCTTCCAGTTTAGGAACAGCCTCCCCTCAGAGCTCTACTCTCTTTCCTCCTTCCAGTTTAGGAACAGCCTCCCCTCAGAGCTCCACTCTCACTCTCCACTCTGTCTTTCCTTCTTCACTCTATTCTTCCTCATACCTCTGACTCTTTCAGTCCTCTCACTCTATCCCAGAAGAATCCAGTCTTTGTGTCCTCTCCTTAGTCTATTTGCCAGGCTGTCCAGATCAGCCTGGTAGTGAACGGTGGCTGTCTGGGCCTCTGGCGACAGCGGCCATCTTGGAACAAACAGCCTCTCTTTGTGTCTGTGGTTTCTGTCAACACCACAGAGAGAACTCTTTAGCTCCATCCAGTTGCCTCAAGGCCACTCCAGCAACCTGCCACCGTGTGCGCGCACGCGTGTGTGTTAGCGCATGCCTGTGTGTGTGTGTGTGTGTGAAGTGTGGGAGGCTCCGAGAGGATATGAATGGTACAGTAGAGGGAGTGAGGAATAGTGTGTGGAAGAAATGGGGAGGGTGACGAAGTGTGTGTGTGTGGGGGACGAGGTGTGTGTGTGGGGGACGAGGTGTGTGTGTGTGTGTGTGGAGGACGAGGTGTGTGTGTGTGGGGGACGAGGTGTGTGTGTGTGGGGGACGAGGTGTGTGTGTGTGGGGGACGAGGTGTGTGTGTGTGTGGGGGACGAGGTGTGTGTGTGTGTGTGGGGGAAGAGGTGTGTGTGTGTGTGTGTGGGGGACGAGGTGTGTGTGGGGGACGAGGTGTGTGTGGGGGACGAGGTGTGTGTGGGGGACGAGGTGTGTGTGGGGGACGAGGTGTGTGTGTGTGTGGGGGACGAGGTGTGTGTGGGTGGGAGACGAGGTGTGTGTGTGTGGGGGACGAGGTGTGTGTGTGTGGGGGACGAGGTGTGTGTGTGTGGGGGACGAGGTGTGTGTGTGTGGGGGACGAGGTGTGTGTGTGTGTGTGGGGGGGGGGCGAGGTGTGTGTGTGTGGGGGGGGTGGCGAGGTGTGTGTGTGTGGGGGGGGGGGGGCGAGGTATGTGTGTGTGTGTGGGGGGGGAAATTAGGTTTGTGTGTGTGGGGGGGGTATGTGGGGGACGAGGTGTGTGTGTGTGGGGGACGAGGTGTGTGGGGGACCAGGTGAGTGGGGGACCATCTGTCTTGTCTGGGATCATTGGTTCTGACCTAGCTTTATCCCCCTGGGATTGGTTTGCTACTGTCTGGGGTTGGCCTGTAGAGGGAACGGTGCTGACCTGGGAGGCCATGCTGCTGCTGCTGCTGCTCCTCACTGGGATGTGTTGACAGATGAGTTAATGTATGACTGAAAAGACTGGCCCCAAGGGAACATGATAGAGACTGTGTGTCTGTGGGCATGTGTGTGTGTGTGTATGTCACGGTGTGTGTGACGCGTGTGCGACTGTGTGCATGTGAGTGAATGAATGAATGTATTGTTTGTATGAGCGAGACAGGCAGCTATTCAAGAGGCCATTCTCTCAGCACCAGACCAGACTGAGATGGAGCCATTCAAGAGGCCGTTCTCTCAACACCAGACCAGACTGAGATGGAGCCATTCAAGAGGCCGTTCTCTCAACATCAGACCAGACTGGCCTCATGTTGTGGGTGTTATATTTGCATAGTTAACAAAACACCCACAGTTTTCCATGTCCACTGACTGTGTGTGTGTGTTTCAGAGTGCTTCCAGGAGAGTGAACACCTTAAGGACAGTCTGAAATGCTGTCTGTTACACCTGTTTGGAGCCATCGTGGCAGGGGGACAGGTGAGAATCAAGATGCACTCTTTTCATCCTACACTACACCCTACACTACACCCTACACTACACCCTACACTACACCCTACTCTACACCCTACTCTACACCCTACTCTACACCCTACTCTACACCCTGCACTACACCCTGCACTACACCCTGCACTACACCCTGCACTACACCCTGCACTACACCCTGCACTACACCCTGCACTACACCCTGCACTACACCCTGCACTATCCCCTACACACTACACCCTACACTACACCAGCATATAAAGTAATGTGACACTACACCATCACGGCCATATAAAGTCATGTGACCCTACACTATCCCGGCATATAAAGTCATGTGACCATACACTATCCCGGCATATAAAGTCATGTTTGCCACATGAGAACAATTGAAGGCGTAATTTTTTTATTTCACCTTTATTTAACCAGTTAACAATTTCCAACTGCTACCTGGCCAAGATAAAGCAACGCAGTGCGACAAAAACAACAACACAGAGTTACACATAAACAAACGTACAGTCAATAACACAATAGAAAAATCTATGTACAGTGTGTGCAAATGTAGGGAGGTTAAATAATAGGCGCTAGAGGCTAAATAATTACAATTTAGCATTAACACTGGAGTGATCGTTGTGCAGATGATGATGTGCAAGTAGAAATACTGGGGTGCAAAAGAGCAAGATGGTAAGTAATAATATGGGGATGAGGTAGTTGGGTGTGCTATTTACAGATAGGCTGTGTACAGGTACAGTGATGGGTAAGCTGCTCTGACAGCTGATGCTTAAAATTAGAGAGGGAGATGTATCTCCAGCTTCAATGATTTTTGCATTTCATTCCAGTCATTGGCAGCAGAGAACTGGAAGGAAAGGCGGCCAAAGGAAGTTTTGGCTTTGGGGGTGACCAGTGAAATATACCTGCTGGAGCGCGTGCTACTAGTGGGTGTTGCTATGGTGACCAGTGAGCTAAGGCGGGGCTTTACCTAGCAGAGGGTTATAGATGACCTTGAGCGAGTGGGTTTGGCAACGAATATGTGGTGAAGGCCAGCCAACGAGCGCATTCAGATCACAGTGGTGGGTAGTATATGGGGCTTTGGTGACAAAACGGATGGCACTGTGATAGACTACATCCAGTTTGCGGAGTAGAGTGTTGGAGGCATTTACATTTTGTAAATGTCATCACCGAATTCAAGGATTGGTAGGATAGTCAGTTTTATGAGGGTATGTTTGGCAGCGTGAGTGAAGGAGCCTTTGTTGTGAAATAGGAAGCCGATTGTAAATGTAATTTTGGATTGGAGATGCTTGATGTGAGTCTGGAAGGAGCGATTACAGTCTAACCAGACACCTAGGTATTTATACAGGGCTTTCGGAAAGTATTCAGACCCCTAGACTTTTTCCACATTTTGTTACGTTACAGCCTTATTCTAAAGTGGATTGAATACAACCATTTCCTCATCAATCTACACAATTCCCCACAATGACAGTGAAAATGTTTTTTAAAAGAAATGTATTAAAAATAAAAAAATACGTTATTTACGTAACTATTCAGAACCTTTGCAATGAGACTCGAGATTGAGCTCAGGTGCGTCCTGTTTCAATTGATCATCCTTCAGATGTTTCTACATCTTGATTGGAGTCCACCTGTGGTAAATTCAAGTGATTGGACATGATTTGGAAAGGCACACACCTGTCTATATAAGGTCCCACAGTTGACAGTGCATGTCAGAGCAAAAACCAAGCCATGAGGTTGAAGCAATTGTCCGTAGAGTTCTGAGACAGGATTGTGTCCAGGCACATGTGGGGAAGGGTACCAAAACATTTCTGCAGCATTGAAGGTCCCAAAGAACACAGTGGCCTCCATCATTCTTAAATGGAAGAAGTTTGGAGCCACCAGCATCCCAGAGTTGCCTCTTCACTGTTGATGTTGAGACTGGTGTTTTGCGGGTACTATTTAATGAAGCTGCCAGTTGAGGACTTGTGAGGCGTCTGTTTCTCAAACTAGACACTAATGTACTTGTCCTCTTGCTCAGTTGTGCACCGGGGCCTCCCACTCTTTCTATTCTGGTTAGGGCCAGTTTGCACTGTTCTGTGACGGGAGTAGTACGCAGCGTTGTACGAGATCTTCAGTTTCTTGGCAATTTCTTGCATGGAATAGCCTTCACTTCTCAGAACAAGAATAGACTGACGAGTTTCAGAAGAAAGGTATTTGTTTCAAACCCACAAATGCTGATGCTCCAGATACTCAACTAGTTTAAAGAAGGCCAGTTTTATTGCTTCTTTAATCAGGACAACAGTTTTCAGCTTTGCTAACATAATTGCAAAAGGGTTTTCTAATGATCAGTTAGCCTTTTAAAATGATCAACTTGGATTAGCTAACACAACGTGCCATTGGAACACAGGAGTGATGGTTGCTGATAATGGGCCTCTGTACACCTATGTAGATATTCCATTAAAAATCATCCGTTTCCAGCTACAATATTCATTTACAACATTAATAATGTCTACACTGTATTTCTGATCAATTTTATGTTATTTTAATGGACAAAAAATGTACTTTCAAAAACGAGGAGATTTTTAAGTGACCCCAAACTTTTGAATGGTCGTGTATGTGAGAGTGGATTGTCAGACTTCACTAGCATGAAACTAAATACAGGTACAGACTGTGTGTGAGAAATTATTTATGACTGAGACTCTCTCCAATACAACATTGCAGAGTTATGTGCATCCTTTCAAGCACACGCTTCTCATTAACCTGTGGTGAGTTATTCACAATTTTTTATGAACAAATAAGGTTTTATATGTAAGATGGCTAAATAAAGAGCTAAATTATTGATGATTATTATTACTTGTGCCCTGGTCCTATAAGAGCTATTTGTCACTTCCCACGAGCTGTGTTGTGACAACTCACACTCATTCTTATGTTTAATAAATGTATTGTATAGTGTGTGTGTGACAGGCTTACAATGATGGCAAAACAATATTTGAGAGCGTGCTGACCCTGGTGCTAGAGCTAGAGGGGGTACGCAGCTGGAGGTTGAATGTTTGAAGGGGTACGAGACTATTCAAAGTGTGGGAGACCACTGCCCCAGAAAATTTGAGTCTGTAATTGCTGCCCACTGTGCTTCAACAAAGTACTGAGTAAAGGGTCTGAATACTTACATAAATGTGATAATTCTGTTTTTTATTTGTAGTAAATTTGCAAACATTTCTAAACCTGTTTTTACTTTGTCATTATGTGGTTTTGTGTGTAGATTGATGAGGGGGTAAAAAACCATTTGAATCATTTTAGAATTAGGCTGTAACGTAACAATGTGGACAAGTCAAAAGTCCTGAATACTTTCCGAATGCACTGTAGAGAACGCAATGGTCCTCATTTACACTTAGTGGTATATAATCACCCTTTAAACTGTAGCAGGACATTTAGTGGTGTATAACCACCCTTTAAACTGGAGCAGGACATTTAGTGGTATATAACCATCCTTTAAACTGGAGCAGGACATTTAGTGGTATATAACCACCCTTTAAACTGGAGCAGGACATTTAGTGGTATATAACCATCCTTTAAACTGTAGCAGGACATTTAGTGGTATATAACCACCCTTTAAACTGGAGCAGGACATTTAGTGGTATATAACCACCCTTTAAACTGGAGCAGGACATTTAGTGGTATATAACCACCCTTTAAACTGGAGCAAGACATTTAGTGGTATATAACCACCCTTTAAACTGTAGCAGGACATTTAGTGGTATATAACCATCCTTTAAACTGGAGCAGGACATTTAGTGGTATATAACCACCCTTTAAACTGGAGCAGGACATTTAGTGGTATATAACCACCCTTTAAACTGTAGCAGGACATTTAGTGGTATATAACCATCCTTTAAACTGGAGCAGGACATTTAGTGGTATATAACCACCCTTTAAACTGTAGCAGGACATTTAGTGGTATATAACCACCCTTTAAACTGGAGCAGGACATTTAGTGGTATATAACCATCCTTTAAACTGTAGCAGGACATTTAGTGGTATATAACCACCCTTTAAACTGTAGCAGGACATTTAGTGGTATATAACCATCCTTTAAACTGGAGCAGGACATTTAGTGGTATATAACCACCCTTTAAACTGGAGCAGGACATTTAGTGGTATATAACCACCCTTTAAACTGTAGCAGGACATTTAGTGGTATATAACCACCCTTTAAACTGGAGCAGGACATTTAGTGGTATATAACCATCCTTTAAACTGGAGCAGGACATTTAGTGGTATATAACCATCCTTTAAACTGTAGCAGGACATTTAGTGGTATATAACCACCCTTTAAACTGTAGCAGGACATTTAGTGGTATATAACCATCCTTTAAACTGGAACAGGACATTTAGTGGTATATAACCACCCTTTAAACTGGAGCAGGACGTTTAGTGGTATATAACCACCCTTTAAACTGGAGCAGGACATTTAGTGGTATATAACCACCCTTTAAACTGTAGCAGGACATTTAGTGGTATATAACCACCCTTTAAACTGGAGCAGGACATTTAGTGGTATATAACCACCCTTTAAACTGGAGCAGGACATTTAGTGGTATATAACCACCCTTTAAACTGGAGCAGGACATTTAGTGGTATATAACCACCCTTTAAACTGGAGCAGGACATTTAGTGGTATATAACCACCCTTTAAACTGTAGCAGGACATTTAGTGGTATATAACCATCCTTTAAACTGTAGCAGGACATTTAGTGGTATATAACCACCCTTTAAACTGGAGCAGGACATTTAGTGGTATATAACCACCCTTTAAACTGGAGCAGGACATTTAGTGGTATATAACCACCCTTTAAACTGTAGCAGGACATTTAGTGGTATATAACCACCCTTTAAACTGGAGCAGGACATTTAGTGGTATATAACCACCCTTTAAACTGGAGCAGGACATTTAGTGGTATATAGCCACCCTTTAAACTGGAGCAGGACATTTAGTGGTATATAACCACCCTTTAAACTGTAGCAGGACATTTAGTGGTATATAACCATCCTTTAAACTGGAGCAGGACATTTAGTGGTATATAACCACCCTTTAAACTGAAGCAGGACATTTAGTGGTATATAACCACCCTTTAAACTGGAGCAGGACACTTAGTGGTATATAACCACCCTTTAAACTGGAGCAGGACATTTAGTGGTATATAACCACCCTTTAAACTGTAGCAGGACATTTAGTGGTATATAACCACCCTTTAAACTGGAGCAGGACATTTTAGTGGTGTATAACCACCCTTTAAACTGGAGCAGGACATTTAGTGGTATATAACCATCCTTTAAACTGGAGCAGGACATTTAGTGGTATATAACCACCCTTTAAACTGTAGCAGGACATTTAGTGGTATATAACCACCCTTTAAACTGTAGCAGGACATTTAGTGGTATATAACCACCCTTTAAACTGGAACAGGACATTTAGTGGTATATAACCATCCTTTAAACTGGAGCAGGACATTTAGTGGTATATAACCACCCTTTAAACTGTAGCAGGACATTTAGTGGTATATAACCACCCTTTAAACTGGAGCAGGACATTTAGTGGTATATAACCACCCTTTAAACTGGAGCAGGACATTTAGTGGTATATAACCACCCTTTAAACTGTAGCAGGACATTTAGTGGTATATAACCACCCTTTAAACTGGAGCAGGACGTTTAGTGGTATATAACCATCCTTTAAACTGTAGCAGGACATTTAGTGGTATATAACCACCCTTTAAACTGGAGCAGGACATTTAGTGGTATATAACCATCCTTTAAACTGTAGCAGGACATTTAGTGGTATATAACCACCCTTTAAACTGGAGCAGGACGTTTAGTGGTATATAACCACCCTTTAAACTGTAGCAGGACATTTAGTGGTATATAACCACCCTTTAAACTGGAGCAGGACATTTAGTGGTATATAACCACCCTTTAAACTGTAGCAGGACATTTAGTGGTATATAACCACCCTTTAAACTGGAGCAGGACATTTAGTGGTATATAACCATCCTTTAAACTGGAGCAGGACATTTAGTGGTATATAACCACCCTTTAAACTGGAGCAGGACATTTAGTGGTATATAACCATCCTTTAAACTGGAGCAGGACATTTAGTGGTATATAACCACCCTTTAAACTGTAGCAGGACATTTAGTGGTATATAACCACCCTTTAAACTGGAGCAGGACACTTAGTGGTATATAACCACCCTTTAAACTGGAGCAGGACATTTAGTGGTATATAACCACCCTTTAAACTGGAGCAGGACATTTAGTGGTATATAACCATCCTTTAAACTGTAGCAGGACATTTAGTGGTATATAACCACCCTTTAAACTGGAGCAGGACATTTAGTGGTATATAACCACCCTTTAAACTGGAACAGGACATTTAGTGGTATATAACCACCCTTTAAACTGTAGCAGGACATTTAGTGGTATATAACCACCCTTTAAACTGGAGCAGGACATTTAGTGGTATATAACCATCCTTTAAACTGGAGCAGGACATTTAGTGGTATATAACCACCCTTTAAACTGGAGCAGGACATTTAGTGGTATATAACCACCCTTTAAACTGGAGCAGGACATTTAGTGGTATATAACCACCCTTTAAACTGGAGCAGGACATTTAGTGGTATATAACCACCCTTTAAACTGGAGCAGGACATTTAGTGGTATATAACCATCCTTTAAACTGTAGCAGGACATTTAGTGGTATATAACCACCCTTTAAACTGGAGCAGGACATTTAGTGGTATATAACCACCCTTTAAACTGGAGCAGGCCGTAGAAAGCGTTTATGAAGGCTCCCTCCCTCCCTCCCTCCACAGCGTAATGCTCTACTAGCCATCTCCCCAGCCACCATGGAGGTTCTGCTGCGTGTGCTGGGGGACTATGAGGGGGGAGACATGGACGGGGAGGACTGGGACAGTGAGGCTCCAGACCGGAAGTCCCTGCTCACCCTGGGCTGTCTGAGGGAGGTGGTCCACTCCCTCCTGGCCAGCAGCTCAGACCAACGCCAGGTCACTAGAATTATATATATATTTTTTTAACATGGATTGGTTTTCTTTTCCCAGCTCAATAAATTGCAGTTAACAATAGTTTAGGAACTTTCACAAATCATAGTTAAAAAAAATCAAATCATTCATGATAGTAATAGAATACAATTTCATATTTATGTAAACAGGTCAGTGCTTTTAGAGTGACCAGGGGTGAGAAGTAGTGTGTATGTGTGTATACTGCTATACAAACAGGTCATAAAGCATGATTTACATTATTCATTATTAACGTTGGTTTCTGCATGTGACTGACGAGGCTTCTTCTTTACAAACTGGGATACTCTTTTTGGTTCCCAGAACAATGTTCTGGAGTACTGCCAATTGGTCTGAGGAGGAGGTCACAGTCACCAGCACAAACCAAGATAAAGTTAGAGTCGATGCTATCTCTTCAGACAACGTCATTTATACTCACACTATTTAGGGTGTTGTTCTGACAAGAGCCAGATGGTTGACTTTATAATGTTTTTATCTTCAGATTTTTTAAATAATATGTATATTGTTGATTTCAATTGGCTGATTCAATTTGCTAATGTAGCTTATTTGAAGTGTAATAAAATAACATTAATTCATTCATACAGGTGGAGATCGGCTCGGTGCTGGAGAACTACTTCAAACTGCTCAACTCTGATCCGGCGGCAGCGGCCGTGCAGCAAGGGGTCAAAGGTCATAAGGTGCTGGGCCGCCACTGGGAGAGCCGCTTCGTAGCGCTGCAGGTGCACATGCTAGGTGAGTGACCGAACCCGGATTGTCATGTACGCCACAAAGCTGCAATAGCCCACTGAGCTAAAGCCTAGGCATTAGCTCAGGAAGCTAACGCAAGTCTTTAAGTCTCAGACAAGGTTACTCTTTATACCAGTGTGGTTTACTGAACTACTTACATTACCACTAGCACCTAGTATAGGTTGAGTATTGACCACTGTCACCTGACTTCTGATTTCCATGATTTATGAAGCACTTAGAGAGAGGCCTTTATAAATAGTTTATGAAGGCTCTCGCTCTCTCTCTCCTCCTCTCTTTCTCTTTCCCCTTATCGCTCTCTCATATCCCATTCCCCTTTTTCTTCTTCTCCTGTGTCTGTGACCTCCAGACACTATCAGGGATATGTTCCTGTGTTCGGACCGTCCCGTCCTGCAGGCCATCTTCCTCAACAGCAACTGCTTCGAGCACCTGACACGCCTCCTACAGAACAGCAAGGTATGGTCTCGCGCAGCCCTGGCACAAAGGACGTTGAACATGAGGATTGGGGGGGGGGCACGTCTTAGCCTACTGTTTATTGTGTGTGTTTTTCCTCAGCGTATCAAGGTAACTCTGTCTAGGAAGCATAGTGTTACCTTACACTGTGCGTGAGCCTTTCAATACAGGCTCACTGTGCATGTTATGACACTTAGTGCTGGAGCACTTCGGTACCACTAACCCCCCCCCCACCCAGCCCCTCTGTGAGTCACAACCTTTACCTTCTGACCCCCATCCACCACTCTTTTCTCTCTCCCTCACCCTGCCCCCCCCCCCCCCCCCCCCCCCCCCCCCCACCACCACGTCCTGTTGTTGGTTCAACTCTGCAGCTGGTTAATGCTAGGTGCACGACAGCAGAGAAGGACCAGAAAGATTTCACCAACAGGTTACTGACAGTGACAGGAGAGAGTGACACCCAGGTATACTGCCACCCTGTCACCACCGTCACTCACGCCACCACCGTCACTCATACTATCGTCACCGCCATCCCCGTCAATATGGCCACTCCATGACAAGATGTACATCTGTGCTGCCCTGTAGTCAGAACCAATCAATCAATCAATCAATTAAGCAGTCACTCAATCAAGCAGTCAATCAATAAATTAAGCTGTCTCTCAAGCTGTCATTCAATAAATTAAGCAGTTACGAAATTAAGCAGTTACTCAATCAATCAATCAATCAATTAATCTGTCTATCAAACTGCCAATAAATTAAGCTGTCAATCTGTCATTCAATCAATCAAGCAGTCTATCAAGCTGTAATTCAATCAATCAAGCAGTCTATCAAGCTGTAATTCAATCAATTATTAAGCAGTCTTTACAGTAACATTTGTCTGAAATTACTTCAAAGTAACTTTTACAGAATGTAGCCCTATCTCCAAAAGGCACCAACATCACCTGCAGTGTGTGGTCAAACCGTCCCCCCTGTTCAGTGTTATTCACCTGGCCTCCCCTGCACTCACACACACTCACTGGTACCCTTTTTAATGTAGTTTTGCAGTGTTCTCTTGACATACAGTGGTCTGTAGTGTGTCTCTTGGTCTGTAGTGTGCTTTAGTCACAAAGACTCACCTGTAGTGAATCATCTGTAGGCAGACACTCACCTGTTGGTCTGGTTATCATGCGGCCAGGTGATTTCACACACTCTACAAAGTATTCCTTTGTAGTCAGGCAGAGTTTGAGCACCTGTAATCCGATACTCCGACTCTGTGTAAATGGCCACCCATGGTTACCTGGTTACCTAGCAACCTGACCACAGTCAGACCTATGCTGTCTCCTCTCCTATAGGTCAGCTGTGGAATTAATGAATGAAGATGAAATACTTTATTCATTCATTTTCCTTACAGTCCACAGACATGTCTTGTTTCATTACCCAACCTGAGAGAGAGACACACACACACACAATGAAAGATTGTTGGGCCAGTAACCGAAAGGTTGGTGGTTCGAATACTCGACCCGTGAAGGTGAAAAATCTGTCTGTCTCCTTGAGGAACGTACTTAACCCTAGTTTTCTCCAGGGGTGCCTTACTACTATGGCTGACCCTGTAAAACAACACATTTCACTGCACCTTTTTGTTGTTGTTAACTCAACAACAAAAAATTATGTTTGGCAACTTTGTTTATTTTCAGCAAACTTAACATGTGTAAATATTTGTATGAACATTACAAGATTCAACTACTGAGACACAAACTGAACAAGTTCCACAGACATGTGACTAACAGAAATGGAGTAATGTGTCCCTGAACAAAAGGGGGTCAAAATCAAAAGTAACAGTCAGTAACTACATTGCATCTCCTCATGGACTGCACCGGATTTGCCCGTTCTTTCTGTGAGATGTTACCCCACACTTCCACCAAGGCACCTGCAAGTTCCTGGGCATTTCTGGAGGGAATGGCCCTAACCCTCACCCTCCGATCCAACAGGTCCCAGACGTGCTCAATGGGATTGAGATCTGCGCTCTTCGCTGGCCATGTCTTGCAGGAAATCACACACAGAATGAGCAGTATGGCTGATGGCATTGTCATTCTGGAGGGTCATGTCAAGATGAGCCTGCAGGAAGGGTACCACATGAGGGAGGAGGATGTCTTCCCATCCCTGGACCCTCCACCTCCAAATCGATCCTGCTCCAGAGTACAGGCCTCTGTGTAACACTCATTCCTTCAACGATAAATGCGAATCCGACCATCCACCCCTGGTGAGACAAAACCGTGACTCGTCAGTGAAGAGCACTTTTTGCCAGTCCTGTCGGGTCCAGCGACTATGGGTTTGTGCCCATAGGCGATGTAGTTGCCAGTGATGTCTGGTGAGAACATGCCTTACAACAGGCCTACAAGCCCTCAGTCCAGCCTCTCTCAGCCTATTGCGGATAGTCTGAGCACTGATGGAGGGATTGTGCGTTCCTGGTGTAACTCGGGCAGTTGTTGTTGTTGCCACCATCCTGTACCTGTCCCGCAGGTGTGATGTTTGGATGTACCAATCCTGTGCAGGTGTTGTTACACGTGGTCTGCCACTGCGAGGACGATCAGCTGTCCATCCTGTCTCCTTGTAGAGCTGTCTTAGGCGTCTCACAGTACGGACATTGCAATTTATTGCCCTGGCCACATCTGCAGTCCTCATGCCTCCTTGCAGCATGTCTAAGACATGTTCATGCACATGAGCAGAGACCCTAGGCATCTTTCTTTTGGTGTTTTTCAGAGTCAGTAGAAAGGCCTCTTTAGTGTCCTAAGTTTTCTTAACAGTGACCTTAATTGCCTACCGTCTGCAAGCTGTTAGTGTCTTAACAACCGTTCCACAGGTGCATGTTCATTGTTTATGGTTCATTGAACAAGCATGGGAAACAATGTTTAAACCCTTTACAATGAAGATCTGTGAAGTTATTTGGATTTTTACGAATTATCTTCAAAAGACAGGGTCTTGAAAACAGGGCGTTTCTCTTTTTTTTTGTTGCTGAGTTCATGTGAAACATCAAATAACTGTCAGTGCACGCATTAAAACCCCCATGACGCATTAAAACCCCCATGACGCATTAAAACCCCCATGACGCAGTAAAACCCCCATGACGCATTAAAACCCCCATGACGCATTAAAACCCCCATGACGCATTAAAACCCCCATGACGCATTAAAACCCCCATGACGCAGTAAAACCCCCATGACGCAGTAAAACCCCCATGACGCATTAAAACCCCCATGACGCATTAAAACCCCCATGACGCAGTAAAACCCCCATGACGCATTAAAACCCCCATGACGCATTAAAACCCCCATGACGCATTAAAACCCCCATGACGCATTAAAACCCCCATGACGCATTAAAACCCCCATGACGCAGTAAAACCCCCATGACGCATTAAAACCCCCATGACGCAGTAAAACCCCCATGACGCATTAAAACCCCCATGACGCATTAAAACCCCCATGACGCATTAAAACCCCCATGACGCATTAAAACCCCCATGACGCATTAAAACCCCCATGACGCATTAAAACCCCCATGACGCATTAAAACCCCCATGACGCAGTAAAACCCCCATGACGCAGTAAAACCCCCATGACGCATTAAAACCCCCATGACGCATTAAAACCCCCATGACGCATTAAAACCCCCATGACGCATTAAAACCCCCATGACGCAGTAAAACCCCCATGACGCATTAAAACCCCCATGACGCATTAAAACCCCCATGACGCATTAAAACCCCCCATGACGCAGTAAAACCCCCATGACGCATTAAAACCCCCCATGACGCAGTAAAGACTTAGAGTAGACTTGTTGGTTTACAGAGCAAAGCTACAGTACAATGAGAAGAACTAATCAGCTAGTTGTCCTGTCGTGGAGTGGTCTCTCGTTCTCTCTTGTTGCTACCCATCATTCATTCATTTTCCTTTTCCTCGTGTCATTCTTCTACCCTCTTCTGTTTCCTCCCTTATGACATCTTCCCCTCCCTCCCCCCCTGTTGGTTTTCTCTGCTGGCGTCATGTGGGTTTCCAAATGGAATGCTGTCACCTCATCTGTCTTGTGTTACCATGGAGATCGTGGCTAGTGTCTTGATGGACGTCCATGGCCAAGGTGGTCTGAACATCTGTCTGAGATATATATATATTTCTGTGGGTTTTATTTTCTGTTTATTTTCTTTCACCACGGACAGATCCTCTCCAGCCGGTCCGAGACACACTGAATGTTGTACACTCTGTTAAAGGGAGAGAAAAGAAAGATTTGGAGAAGGGCAGAGCTGGACAGAGGATGTGTGTGGGTGAGGGTGTGTGTGTGTGTGTGTGTGTGAGAGGGTGTGTGTGAGGCTGAGCCAGTGTGTCTGTCGACAAGAGGAAGCGTTGCTCCTCCGTGTGTGTTGGTGTTCCTCTGTGTGAAGGAGAGAGGAATATATATTCTTAAGATATTGTGTTTTGGTGAGCCCTCAGAGCTTCCTGCTCCAGAGAGTACTGTGATATTAGTGAGACAATGACTCTTGACGGGAAAGTGCCATTTTTCCTGGTGTTGTCTGGAGCAGAAAGGCCTGACGTGTCTGTTTCCTCTTTATATCAAGGGCAATAAGAGCAATGAGCACTTACACTGCAGCTTCTGTCCACGAATAATCAGACACTAAACCTCTGCAGTGATTACACACACACACACACACACACACACCAACAGCCTCCTTTTATTCCTGCGAGTGGAGTGAGGTATCATTAAGCATGATGTCAATGTTATATTCGTAGAATGATGATCATTAAATAATGATTTGATAAAAACGAATCATTCATTTTGTTTGCATGAAGGCAGGGATAAAAAGGGGCTAGTTTCACTCACGTACAATCCTGCACACACCTCCCTGAGAGGTTAAGGAAATGGGGATTGGCTCAGGAGAAAGATTGACAGGTCTGATATCGTCTCAGGTGTTTCAAGGGCGACTGGACTCTCTCGCCGTGGCAACCATCAAAGCCCTGACGACGGTGATGCACAAGTCACCTGCTGCAAAGGTGAACCACACACACACACACACACACACACACACAAAACCCTTCCAACATATCCATATATATATAGACTGATCCACACAAACAGTATTGCTAACAGTTTAGTCCCGCCCCTACAGGAGGTGTTCAAGGAGCGGATTGGCTACACTCACCTGTTTGAGGTTCTGGTCTCCCTGGGCCAGCCCTCCAGACACCTGCTGAAGGAACTGATGAATATGGTGAGAGATTCCCTCGGTCACTGGAGTTCTTCTCATATTAAAGTACAACCTATTTCCCATAGTAGACTACTTTTGACTGGATTTTACACTAATTTTTAATGCCACTGTAACACAAGGCATATTGCTTTTTTAATTTAAGGCCTTAAACCAAAATGCAATCACAAGCCTTCTACTGTCTATACACTGATTATGGGAATATTGTCTTCTGGCTCATAGTCACAGGAGCATCACTCTACATGGAGAATAGGGTTGCATTTGGGACATTAAACCCCCTGTATCTCTGTGCACCTACCCGCTATGTGTCATGTCTGCCCACTCTCCCTCTCTCCTTCCCCGCCCTCACCTCCCTCTCAGGCTGTGGAGGGTGAACACAGCTCGGTGGGTATCCTGGGCATCAGTAACGTGGAGCCCCTGCTCCTCCTCATCCAGTGGCTCCCAGAGATGGACTCTGCTGAGCTGCAGGTGTTCACTGCCGACTGGCTCCGCCGCCTCTGCTGCATCAACCGACAGACGCGCGCCACCTGCGTCAACGCCGCCATGGCCGTGCGGCTCCTCGCCACCCTTGGGCACCACGCTCGCCTGCACCGGGCGTGCGCTGAAAGCCTTGTCAGTTTGCTGGGGTCGCTGGGGAGCCAGTCGCTGAGCGGCGGTGAGCTCCTCCAGTTACTCAGGCTTCTGAGGCCGCTGGAGCCCGGGCAGGCTCACCCGTACGTGGGCCCGGTGTTGAGGGCGGTCCTGGGCATGGTGCGGAAGCAGGGTCTGGAGAGCGCCATGCAGTACTTTGATCTGTCGCCCAGCATGGCTGGCATCGCCGTGCCGATGGTGATGCGCTGGCCGGGCCCCGCCTTCAGCTTCCTGGCCTGGCTCTCATTGGACCAGGACCAGCAGGGACTGCCTGGCAAGGGAGACAAGAGGAAGCAGCTGTACAGGTGAGAGACGGAGGGTGAGAGAGAGACGGAGGGTGAGAGAGAGACGGAGGGTGAGAGAGAGACGGAGGGTGAGAGAGAGACGGAGGGTGAGAGAGAGACGGAGGGTGAGAGAGAGACGGAGGGTGAGAGAGAGACGGAGGGTGAGAGAGAGACGGAGGGTGAGAGAGAGACGGAGGGTGAGAGAGAGACGGAGGGTTGAGTGACCTAGGGAGAGGGATGGATGGAGGTGGATGAGGTAGAGATGGTGGTCGAGGGAGGGAGAGGGACGGAGAGACAGGAGGATGGGGAGAGACAGGTTAAGAGTGTGTAACGTGCTCTGTTGTCTGTTCCTCTGTAGTTTCTTCACCCCGGGAGGAACGGGCTTGGAGGCCTTCATCAGTTCAGCAGGGGTACTGGTGGTTGCCGTGTGCACCAAGAAGGAGTACATGACAGTGATGCTACCAGACTACTCTTTCTGTGACTCACTCTGGGTGAGTGACATCACTTTTCTGTAGGCATGACTGTGTCATAGAATTAAACATAGACCACTAGAATAGATATGTCTCCATGCTCTGTATGGCTGGCTGCCGACAGGGTGAATTGTGGGAGATTGAATCTTGTGTGTGTTCTGCCCACAGCACAGTATAGGTGTAGTCCATGTACCGGGGAAGAGGCCATTTGGACAGAGTCTAGTTTACATCTATGTAGATGGACAGCAGAAACTGTCAGCACCACTCAAGTACCCAACCATGACAGAGGTGAGAGTTACCATGAATTACATTGTGTGTGCGCGCGTGTGTTGTTTATATAATTGTACATTTGTGTGTATGTTTTTGCCCGTGAGCTCATATTCAGTTCCCTGACTGTGTTTTTGCCCCCTCAGCCTTTCACCTCCTGCTGCATCGGCTCAGCGGGCCATCGGACCACCACGCCACCACCCTCCCAAATCCCAGACCCCCCCTTATCCGGAGCGCCCCCTTCCGCCCGCTCCTCCCTGGGGGGCATCCTGTCGACCCAGGGCTGGGGGAGCCTCCTGGGGGGCAAGCCTGAGTCGGTCACCAAGTTGATCTCTGCGGGGACGCAGGACAGCGAGTGGGGCAGCCCCACCTCCTTGCAGGGCCAACTGGGTAACGTCATGGTGTTCCACGAAGCACTGCAGCCCAACCACGTCAAGGCCCTCTGCAGCCTCGGTGAGAGAGATGGGGAGAATCTAAATAGCATTTCCTTGATTCCTCGCATCCTCTCTTCTCGCCTCTGTTTCAACCTACTGGATGAAAAGGTCAGGAGGGAGGGACCTCTGATGTTCTCATCCAAATGGGTTTTGAGGAGGAGGCGACGAGAGAGAACGCAAGGAATCAGGGAAATGCAGTTGGGTTTCTCCCATAGAACTATTTTAAAATGCATCCCTGAACGATCCTTCCTCCCTTCCTTGAGATAATCTCGATAATCCCGATAATCTGACCGGGATTGGATTATTGAAGCCAATGGACTCCATTGATTCTCTCCCTGAAGTGTGCATCCTCTTCATGATTTTACAGGCATTAGATTGATGTGAGCATTGGCTGAGAAACTTTCCACCATATTTTTCACACCTCTTCATTTCTGTTGGAGTCTCGTCAATCAGATGTTGTCAGAACAGCGATTTCTTCAAAGGAAGGAAGGATGCGTTTCATGAGCATTGGAACACGGCCAGGGTTATAGTCATGTTATCTTATCTTTGGTTGGTTTCCTTCTCTTCTCAGGGCCAAACTGCATTTCTCCTTTCAAGACCCAGGAGGCGGAGCTCGGTGACCTCACAACTAAACTTCTGCTGCACTACTCCCCCAAGGTGATTGGACTAGGCTACTGTCAGTCATTTACCTCATTACGCCACGCCCATGCTTTATTATTACAGTCATGGATGTTAATGACTTGTCAGTTGTGACAGGCGGTGTAACAAGGAAATATGTCTCCTGGTTCCTACAGGCTTGTCGGAACCCCATCTGTTTGGACCTGTCCCCCAACCTCCTCCATGGGCGTCTGACTGGGAACAAGGTTGTCAACTGGGACATCAAGGTACGATTTAACAACGACAACATATTCTCCTCATTTTATTGTTGAATATTTGATTGGATGGTTGATGGGTGGTATGTAGTGTAGAGGTTACATAAGTCAATCAGTAGCTGCAAGATTGCTGGTTCCAATCCCGGCTAGGCAATAGGGTGTCTTGGGGGATGGTTACAGGGCAAAATTATATTCAATGCCGTCTCTGATTATTTCCCCTTTCTGATTCAGCCTCTGGTTAATTTTCCCCTTTCTGATTCACACTCCTGTGTTCAGGATATGATCAACTGCGTGGGAGGTCTACCTGTCCTCTTCCCCATCCTGGAGCAACTCACCCTGCTGACCCCTGAGAACCACACTGCTGCCGACCCCACGGGGTCAGAGTTCATCAGCCCCACCCCTGACGCGGCCACCTCTCCTGGGGACGGGGACTGGGTCATCCTGCCCTCCAACAGGTCCTCGGGTGAGTCCCCAACACAAAACATGTTTAGCTTTAGGTGATAATACAAGCATTACAGTTATTGAACTGAACTGACTGTGTGTTTCAGAGGCGCGTCTGGAGAAGAACCTGGTTGCCACCTTCCTGCTGGTGCTGAAGCACTTCCTGCAGCGTCACCCCATCAACCAGGAGAGCCTGCTGCACTCCCATGGAGTAGCCACCCTGGGGGGACTGATGCAGAAGGTTTAGACACTCTGTTAACGCTTTTTGTCTGCCTGTCTCTCTCTCCCTCTGGCTCTTTCGTTCTCTTTGTTCATGTAGATGGTAGTAAAGTGAGTATGCATAGATAATAAACAGTGAGTAGCAGCAGTGTAAAAAAAGGGGGGGGGTTGTCAATGTAAATGGTCCAGGTTGCCATTTGCTTAATTGTTGCAGAGGGAGGTGTTCAGTCCCGGGGTCCTTAGCTTAGTGATGAGCTTTGTGGGCACTAGGGTGTTGAACGCTGAGCTGTAGTCAATGAACAGCATTCTCACATAAGTGTTCCTTTTGTCCAGGTGGGAAAGGCCAGTGTTGGAGTGCAATTGAGATTACATCATCTGTGGATCTGTTGGGGCGGTATGCAAATTGGAGTGGGTCTATGGTTTCTGGGATAATGGTGTTTATGTGAGCCATGACCAGCCTTTCAAAGTTCTTCATGGCCACCGAAGTGAGTGCCACAGGCGGTAATCATTTAGGCAGTTTACCTTGCTTCCTTGGGCACAGGGACTATAGTGGTCTGCTTGAAACATGTAGGTATTACAGATTCGGTCAGGGAGAGGTTGAAAATGTCAGTGAAGACACTTGCCAGTTGGTCCGCGCATGCTTTGAGTACACGTCCTGGTAATCTGTCTGGGCCTGCGGCCGTGTGAATGTTGAACTGTTGGCTACGGAGAGCGTGATCACACAGTCGTCCGGAACAGCTGGTGCTCTCATGCATGCTTCAGTGTTGCTTGCCTCGAAGCGACCATAAAAGGCATCTAGCTCGTCTGGTAGCCTCGCGTCACTGGGCAGCTTGCAGCTGGGTTTCCCTTCATAGTACGTAAAGGTTTGCAAGCCCTGCCACATCCGACGAGCGTCAGAGCCAGTGTAGTAGAATTCAACTAGAGAGAGAGAGAGAGTAGATGACTAGAGAGAGTAGATGCAAATCAATTTATAACACTTTTGACATGCATTTTTCTGGATTTTTTTGTTCTGTCTCTCACTGTTCAAATAAACCTACCATTATAGACTGATCATTTCTTTGTCAGTGGGCAAACGTACAAAATCAGCAGAGGATCAAATACTTTGTTCCCTCACTGTACGTACGGTCACTGTGGGGGGGGACGTCGTCGATGCACTTATTGATGAAGCTGGTGACAGGTGGTATACTCTCAATGCCATTGGATGAATCCTGAAACATATTCCAGTCTGTGCTGCAAAACAGTCCTGTAGCGTAGCATCCGCGTCATCTGGCCACTTCCGTATTCAGCAAGTCACTGGTACTTCCTTCTTTAGTTTTTGCTTGTAAGAATTATGATCAGATGTGCCAAATAGAGGGCGAGGGGGAGCTTTTGTATGCGTCTCGGTGTGTGGAGTAAAGGTGGTCTATAGTGTTTTGTGACATGCTGGTAGAAATGAGGTAACATGGATTTAAGTTTGCCTGCATTAAAGTCCCGCCCACTAGGATGAGTATTTTCTTGTTTGCTTATGGCCCTATACAGCTCTGTGAGTGTGGTCTTAGTGCCAGCATCAGTTTGTTTGTAAATGGACTGCTACTAAAAATATTTGTTTTTATTTTATTTTACCTTTATTTAACCAGGTAGGCAAGTTGAGAACAAGTTCTCATTTACAATTGCGACCTGGCCAAGATAAAGCAAAGCAGTTCGACAGATACAACGACACAGAGTTACACATGGAGTAAAACAAACATACAGTCAATAATACAGTATAAACAAGTCTATATACAATGTGAGCAAATGAGGTGAGAAGGGAGGTAAAGGCAAAAAAGGCCATGGTGGCAAGGTAAATACAATATAGCAAGTAAAACACTGGTATGGTAGTTTTGCAATGGAAGAATGTGCAAAGTAGAAATAAAAATAATGGGGTGCAAAGGAGCAAAATAAATAAATTAATTAAATACAGTTGGGAAAGAGGTAGTTGTTTGGGCTAAATTATAGGTGGGCTATGTACAGGTGCAGTAATCTGTGAGCTGCTCTGACAGTTGGTGCTTAAAGCTAGTGAGGTAGATAAGTGTTTCCAGTTTTAGAGATTTTTGTAGTTCGTTCCAGTCATTGGCAGCAGAGAACTGGAAAGAGAGGCGGCCAAAGAAAGAATTGGTTTTGGGGGTGACTAGAGAGATATACCTGCTGGAGCGTGTGCTACAGGTGGGAGATGCTATGGTGACCAGCGAGCTGAGATAAGGGGGGACTTTACCTAGCAGGGTCTTGTAGATGACATGGAGCCAGTGGGTTTGGCGACGAGTATGAAGCGAGGGCCAGCCAACGAGAGCGTACAGGTCGCAATGGTGGGTAGTATATGGGGCTTTGGTGACAAAACGGATTGCACTGTGATAGACTGCATCCAATTTGTTGAGTAGGGTATTGGAGGCTATTTTGTAAATGACATCGCCAAAGTCGAGGATTGGTAGGATGGTCAGTTTTATAGTTTATCTATATTATATTATATATATTATCTATCTTGGTAGATGGTCTACAGTTTATCATTAGGTATTCTACCTCAGGCGAGCAATGCCTCAAGACCTCCTTAATATTAGACATTGCGCACCAGCTGTTATTGACAAATAGACACACCTCCACCCCTCATCTTACCAGACGTAGCTGTTCTGTCCTGCCGATGCAAGGAAAACCCAGCCAACTGAATATTACCCGTGTCGTCGTTTAGCCACGACTCGGTGAAACATAAGATAATACAGTATGTAATGTCCCGTTGGTAGGACAGTCTCGTGCGGAGGTCATCCGGTTTATTCTCCAGTGATTGCACGTTGTCCAGTAGAACGGATGTTTGAGGCGGGTTACCCACTCGCCAACGACTCTCACAAGGCACCCCGATCTCCGTCCCCTGTATTTCCGTATTATTTTCACGCGAATGACGTGGATTTGGGCCTGGTCTCGGAGAAGCTGTATATCCTTCACGTCAGACTCATTAAAGAAGTAATCTCCGTCCAGTTCGTGGTCAGTAATTACTGTTCTGATATCCAGAAGCTATTTTTGGTCGTAAGAGACGGAACCAGCAACATTTGTACAAAGTAAGTTGCGACCAATGATAAAAATAACACAAAATATCACAGTTGGTTAGGAGCCCGTGAAACGGCGGCCATCCCCTCCGGCGCCGTTATCAACTCTCTCTGGCTCTTTCATTCTCTCTGTCTCCTCTTTCTCTCTCTCGCCTGTGCTCTCTCAATCTCTTTCCACTCTCTCTTTCTGTCATTCTCTCTTGCTCTCTTTGTCTCTGTCATTCTCTCTCTACTCTCTCCTCTCTTATTGAGTCTCTCTCTTGGCGTGTGTGTGTTTCTCTCTGTGTAGCTGCCTGCCAGTCTGGTGGATGTGAGTGTCTTGGTGTCTGCTCAGCTCCTGGTGGAGCAGGTTACCTATGAAAAGAACCAGCAGCTGCTGCAGCAGCTCCACACACACCTTCTGTTCAACTTCAGCATCTGGAACCTGGGAGACTTCCCCCTGCGCATCGGTGAGCACCTGGGACCATGGGTCTGTGTGAGGGGGGTTCACGTGTTAGTCGATATGAGAGTGTGATTGGTTACAAATCCAGGAACAAGTTGAAGTTTGTTCCACCTGAGCAAGTCAGAGACCACTATAATGACACACCACATGTGTTTGATGGACCCTTTTTGTCTACTTCTAATGCCACCTTCACATGCTAGTCGGAACTCTGAGGTTTCGGACTTCCTAACTGGTTGAACGTGGCACGTGTATAACTTCAACCAGTTAGCCAGTCGGAAATTTCAGAGTTTCCTAGTTCCGACTGGACCGTGAACGCGGCATAATGCCTCTTAAGGGGAGAGTAATCCAAAAGTAACTGACAGTAATCAAATTAAATTAGTTTGGGTAATCCAAAAGTTCTGTTACTGATTCCATTTTTTGGGCAGGTAACTAATGGATTACTTTTAGAATGTAACCTATCCATCCCTGTGTGTGTGACTCTTGTCAATCTTTCTCGTGGTGATGAAGGTCACATCCAGTACATGTCCACCGTCATCAAAGAAAACAGGAAGCAGTTCCGGAAGAAATACGGAGTTCAATTTCTACTGGACACCATTCGCCTTTACTACGGGTGGGACTCCATCTCCCAGAATGCTTAGCTTCTGGTTTTTACTCATGATTCATAATTGTCCTACTCTAGCTCCATCTGTTACATGAGATGTATGTATTGTAATAACTGTACAAGTTCTACAGTCAACTTGATTTCTCATAAAATAATATTTATGTTAAACGTGTTTTTTTTTTTTTTTAATAAGTGATTCTAAATCTGTCAGTAAGAGTGTCAGCAGGGAGGGAGATATTAGTGAAGACGACAATCAGACCATCCGATCGTCCCTCTGCGGCCTCCTGAAGTATTACATCAGCAAGGGTATGACCCAGGAGGAGATGCACAGCATTCTGGGATACATCGCCGCCATCGGAGACGAGGAACAGGTGAGGGATGGATGGAAGGGAGGAACGGACAGATGACGGGTCCATGACTTGTCAGAATCTTTGTCTCTGTTACAATATTAACACTAATGAAGCCATGCATCGTATCATGGATTAACATGGATAAAGCAGATGTCCTGTAGTCAGAGGACTCCACTCCATATGAGTAACATTGAAGATGAGATGGTTAATAGACTGGCTATTACCCGATGTGGAAGACCGAGTGCAATTCAACCTCTCTCACTTATTGACCCTCTCTGAATAAGCCCAAGTTGTCTTCAATATCCATGTACTGGAATATCACTTAGAAATCCTATGAGGACCATTGCTGTGGTGCCTATGAGGGAACAGCTGCCTGCTCTGTGCCTGGCACAGTGGTGAGGCTGTGTGTTTCCAGCCTGCGGCTACACTAAGGACAGCCCTGGTCTCTGGCCTGCTGGTTACCTAGGCCTCTGGAAGAAAGCCCCTAATAGCCTTCAGCTGGCTGCTCTGTTTAACTGACTGCGGCAGGCCTCTGTCTCTCAAGGCCCAGCTTCCCATCCACTCACTTCACACAGGATTTATACGCCTGGCATTCAATGAGGATCTGTTTCCTGTGTGTCCGTGTCCTTCCTCTCTCCCTCCTTTTCTCCAGCTCTTTTTCCTGTTTGTCTTATCCTCTTACATAGGTTTCTATACACGGCCTGTGACATCATGGCATGTGACATATGCTCACTGCAATGTCAAGTGTTCATCCTCCACAGTTTGTCTTCTCTCCATCCGACCCATTATTAGGCTGTTCAGTCCCTGAAACCACACTCGTCATTTACTTGCGCTCTCCACTTAATTCAATCCTAGTGTGTGTGTGTGCGTCTTGGTGGAGTTGCTAACTTTGTGTGTGTGTGTGTGTGTGTGTGTGCGCGCCTTGGTGGAGTTGCTAACCGTGTGTGTGTGTGTGTGTGTGTGTGTGTGTGTGTGTGTGTGCGTGTGTGCGTGCGTGCATGCTCCTTGGTGGAGTTGCTAACCGTGTGTGTGTCCCTCTAGCTGTGTGGAGTGATAGAGTTGCTGCTCAGTCTGCTCCAGACCAGTGCTGCCAGGGACCAGCTTTTCCTGCTTCTGTTTGAGCCGGGGGCGGCCGACTCCTGCTACGCCCTGCTGCTCAACACCAAACACTCAGACCGCCTCCGAGAGCTCGTCTTCAAGGTGAGGGACCTCCTCACACGTACCAACACACACACACGGGAATGTTCAAGTGTTGTGGTTTTGACGACTTCCGAGTTTGTGTTGGACACGGAGAACTTACTGGCCTAGAAATGTTCTGGATTTAAAAAATAATAATTTTTAATTACTTTGAAAATGTGGAGTAGGTTATGTTGTGCAGATGAGTCAATACTTTCACGAGGTAGTATACAAGACCCTTCTCTTTCAGACATTGAATGCTGCTAATGTAACATCATTTAATGGTCTTTGCCGTGTGTGAGAGTCCAGATGTTTGACCGCATGCTGCACTGCGACCGTGTCTATGAGAAGAACAAGCAGAGGCTGAAGCTGAGGGAGGTGGGATACTCTGGTCTCTCCCTGCTCTTCTCTGACCTCCACGTCACCCCCTCCCTCGTCAAGAGCCTGCTCAACCAGGTGCTCCACACAGGTGGGTGACGGTGTCCCTCCCACCCCTTCTCTCACCCTGCCAGTGTCCACCACACCATTCAGATATGTTTCTGGGGACTAGATCACTATGGTTGGAGGCGGCTCCTTCAACAGCCAATCATCAACATGGTTTTTCAATTCAATAAAAAAATGTTTTTATTTATTTTACCTTTATTTAACCAGGCAAGTCGGTTAAGAACAAATTCTTATTTTCAATGACGGCCTAGGAACAGTGGGTTAACTGCCTGTTCAGGGGCAGAACGACAGGTTTGTTACTAGTCCAACGCTCTAACCACTAGGCTACCCTGCCGCCCCCAAATAGTTACTGTGTCCGAAGGGTAATTCATTGGCAACTTAACAAATACATACAAAACAGCAAACAAATTCAATTAGTAAAAGGCAATACAAATGTGTTTGGTGATTTAAAAAATAAAACATCTATATATATATTTTTTTTACCCAAGCAATATCTACAGTAACGCAGGTGAAGTGGTTTCATTTCATTGGCCAATAAAAAAGAATGAGAACTGACTCCGCTTCACCCAGCTGTCCCTATAGACCTTTGTAGATGTGGTGTTCAGCCCTTGCATAGTTTTGATTGGCTGGCTCTACTCCCATGACTCCATTGGAGTTTGATTTAGTGGCCAATCAATGAAGCGTTGAGTGTTAATTGATTGGCGGGAGTGCGGCTGAAGTTGGAGGGAGTGTAGACTGCAGAGAATGGCTTCCTCTCTATAAATAAATGACTGAATGAATGGCTGGAGAGAGTCAGGGCGGTTCTGCAGTGAGGTTTGTATGGGCAAAGGGCAGGAAATCAATGTTTCTCCAGTGTACTTCAGGTTATTGTTTTACCCATTCAGCTATATGGACAGATCAATCAGGGTTATGTTCAGCTGGGAGAAAACGTTTTCAAACAGTGAGGTACTTCCTGAACATGCTTTTCTTCCGTTGAGAAATGTTTTTATACGGTGCGCCCTACTGAACATGATCCAGTATTATGGTGTGGCCCAACAGGTAATATGAGATTCAGTCAATGTGTACTCGACTAAATTATATGGCTATGGCTTATCATGTTGACCTTTGACCCCCCCCTTAGATCATGTGGTGAGCTACAAGGACCTTATGGCCCTGGTCCAGCTGACTCACCGGGCCGGGCCCAGCGTACGCCTGCTCGTGTGCAATAGGGTGAGGGAACAGAGCACACACACTAAGTTATTAAAACGACACACATACCCGGTTCTCAGGGTAGAAACAGACATCTTCCTACATACCAGATGTTGATATCCATAATAATTAAATCACTACATCAACCATAAATGGATGATATTACTTTGAAATCTTTGAAATGAAGGCATTATAGAAGGGATTATAAACTTGTGCTAAAATATCTGGTTTTGATCTTCCTAAAACTCCATCCCCCCTCTCTATCCATCCCCCCTCTCTCTATCCATCTGCCCTCTCTCTATCCATCCCCCCTCTCTCTATCCATCCCCCCTCTCTCTATCCATCCCCCCTCTCTCTATCCTCCCTCTACTCTTCCCCCTCTCTATCCTTCCTCCTCCCCCTCTCTATCCCACCTTCCCCCCTCTCTATCCTTCCTCCCCCTCTCTACCCCCCCCCCTCTATCCCCCCTCTATCCTTCCCCCTCTCTATCCCCCCTCTATCCTTCCCCCCTCTCTATCCCCCCTCTATCCTTCCCACATCTCTATCCTCCCTCTACCCTTCCCACCTCTCTATCCTTCCTCCCTCTCTCTATCTTTCCTCCCCCACCTCTCTATCCTTCCCCCCCTCTTTATCCTTCCTCGCTCTCTCTCCCCTTCCCCCGCCTCTCTATCCTTCCTCTCTCTCTCTCCCTCACTATCATTCCTTCCCTCCCTGCATCCCTTGTTCTTTCTCCATCCCCCAAAAAAGATTAAATCATTGATGACATAAATAAATAACATAAGCATAATACTACATAATACTACATAATACTACATAATACTACATAATACTACATAATACTTGAATAATAAATAACAGGTCAGTAATGTTGAATGGACAATAATGAATACTTGGGTAGTAATACTACTGCTCTCTCTCCCTCTAGCTGTACCAGCTCCTCCAGTCCCAGCAGGACGCGGCGCGGGAGATCTCCAGACAGCTGTGCTGGCAGGAGACCCTGATGAGGCTGTTCCTGCGCTCCCCCTGCGAGGGCGGCCCGGGGCGGGGCGACGCTGCCAGCACCTGCAGCCTGGACCTCAGCCGGGGCAGCGGCAGCCGCCTAGAACTGCCCCTGGAGAGGAGGGGCCGAGCAGGCAGCGCCGGGAGACTGGTGGATGAAGACCGCCTCAGCATGAGCTCCAGAAGATCAGTGGATAGTCTTGAAAATGGGGATGTGCTTTCGCTTCTGGACACGCCCGTTAGTCAGATTGGGGAGGGCCTGTTGCTCAAGCCCTGGGCGTCTGGGGGAGGGAAAGCAGGGGGGTTGAGTTTGGACCTGTCCCACATGAGTGCCTACGAGGGCGGGGAGAGCGGCAACCAGACGCCGGGGAGCATGGTCAGCACGCCATCGCCGCTGGAGGCATCAGTCAAGGCCTTCCCAGATGCCTCGGCGGCGTCCCTCACCGAGGACAGCTTCCTGTTCAGCGACAACATGTCGTTGGGGGAGTCGTTCAGCTGTGCTGAGGTGAGACACCTGTCTATAGTGGTTTCCTCTCCTCTTCATTGTAGCTAGCCAGTCACAGTGGCTGTATATCAATAGATAAAAGTGGTTTCCTCTAGGTGGTTTCCTAAAGGCCCTAGGAAGTCTGACTAGTCACAGTGACTGTATATCAGTTGTATAAATTGTCTTCCTTTCCTTCAGCTGCTCAAATTGGATATTTGAAAGCTAATTCCTGGTAGGGATCCAGATTACCCTATTGGGGGCTTGTGTATCCACCCTATTGGGGGCTTGTGTATCCACCCTATTGGGGGCTTGTGTATCCACCCTATTGGGGGCTTGTGTATGCACCCTATTGGGGGCTTGTGTATCCACCCTATTGGGGGCTTGTGTATCCACCCTATTGGGGGCTTGTGTATGCACCCTATTGGGGGCTTGTGGATCCACCCTATTGGGGGCTTGTGGATCCACCCTATTGGGGGCTTGTGGATCCACCCTATTGGGGGCTTGTGGATCCACCCTATTGGGGGCTTGTGGATCCACCCTATTGGGGGCTTGTGGATCCACCCTATTGGGGGCTTGTGGATCCACCCTATTGGGGGCTTCTGTATTCACCCTATTGGGGGGCTTCTGTATTCACCCTATTGGGGGGCTTCTGTATCCACCCTATTGGGGGCTTGTGGATCCACCCTATTGGGGGGCTTCTGTATCCACCCTATTGGGGGCTTGTGGATCCACCCTATTGGGGGCTTGTGGATCCACCCTATTGGGGGCTTGTGGATCCACCCTATTGGGGGCTTGTGGATCCACCCTATTGGGGGCTTGTGGATCCACCCTATTGGGGGCTTCTGTATTCACCCTATTGGGGGCTTGTGGATCCACCCTATTGGGGGCTTGTGGATCCACCCTATTGGGGGCTTGTGGATCCACCCTATTGGGGGCTTCTGTATTCACCCTATTGGGGGCTTCTGTATTCACCCTATTGGGGGCTTCTGTATTTACCCTATTGGGGGGCTTCTGTATTTACCCTATTGGGGGGCTTCTGTATTTACCCTATTGGGGGGCTTCTGTATTCACCCTATTGGGGGCTTCTGTATTCACCCTATTGGGGGGCTTCTGTATCCACCCTATTGGGGGCTTGTGGATCCACCCTATTGGGGGCTTGTGGATCCACCCTATTGGGGGCTTGTGGATCCACCCTATTGGGGGCTTGTGGATCCACCCTATTGGGGGCTTGTGGATCCACCCTATTGGGGGCTTGTGGATCCACCCTATTGGGGGCTTGTGGATCCACCCTATTGGGGGCTTGTGGATCCACCCTATTGGGGGCTTCTGTATTCACCCTATTGGGGGGCTTCTGTATCCACCCTATTGGTTTCCACTGTGGTGCCAGAGTGTTCCTATGTCCCTCAGGTCCTCTGATCCCCCACAGACTTATAAAGAAATATAAAGCTATAAAATGTCACTGCCTCACTAGGGAGCCACCTCTCCCTCTCATCTATAGATGGGGACAATCTCAATTTGCGTTTCCTTGGCTCCTCGCGTCCTCTCTCCTCGTCTCCTTCTCAAAACCCAGTGGATGAGAAAGTCAGAGGTCCTTATGTTTTGAATGGGTTTTCAGAATGGGGTGGGGAGAGCGGACACGAGTAGTCAAGGTAATGCAATTGAGATTCTCCCATGGGACTGTCGTCAGTAGGGCCAGACATGGGGGGGTCAAACCACACCATGGAGGCTGGGGGTGGGAGGGAACCCCCTCTGTGTTTGTCTATCTGTACCTGGATGTGACTCTCACTGACTCCCTCCTCTCTGTCTCCCCCTAGCGGACGGAGGAGGAGCTGTCTCGCATGCTGCTGGAGATCGTGCTGTGCGTAATGTGGCGAGGCGTGGAGGGCTCGGACGATGCCGCCTGGCTGGAGCGGGGGCAGGTGTTCTCTGCCCTCACCAAGCTGGGCACTACCAACGAGCTGCTGCTGCCTGTGGACCACATCAAGCTCAGGTGGACACACTGGCAATTTTTACGTTTGATTTATTTCATTCTCAGTTGACAAGACTGAAAATATGCAGAATGCACAGTTCCATTTAGACAACAAACACGAGATATTACGTTCAATTAAAAAGGTTCAGTCTCACAAAGATATTAGTTTAAAAAGACCCATTTTGTTACAAAAAATGATTGAGGAGGAGTAGGAACCAGCCTGCAGGGTGATGTGACGACTATAGTGAGGAGTAGGAACCAGTCTGCAGGGTGACGTGAGGAGTAGGAACCAGTCTGCAGGGTGACGTGAGGTGTAGGAACCAGCCTGCAGGGTGACGTGATGAGTAGGAACCAGCCTGCAGGGTGACGTGAGGAGTAGGAACCAGCCTGCAGGGTGACGTGAGGAGTAGGAACCAGCCTGCAGGGTGACGTGAGGAGTAGGAACCAGCCTGCAGGGTGACGTGAGGTGTAGGAACCAGCCTGCAGGGTGACGTGAGGAGTAGGAACCAGTCTGCAGGGTGACGTGAGGTGTAGGAACCAGCCTGCAGGGTGACGTGATGAGTAGGAACCAGCCTGCAGGGTGACGTGAGGAGTAGGAACCAGCCTGCAGGGTGACGTGATGAGTAGGAACCAGCCTGCAGGGTGACGTGAGGAGTAGGAACCAGCCTGCAGGGTGACGTGAGGTGTAGGAACCAGCCTGCAGGGTGACGTGAGGTGTAGGAACCAGCCTGCAGGGTGACGTGATGAGTAGGAACCAGCCTGCAGGGTGACGTGAGGAGTAGGAACCAGCCTGCAGGGTGACGTGAGGAGTAGGAACCAGCCTGCAGGGTGACGTGAGGACTGTAGTGAGGAGTAGGAACCAGCCTGCAGGGTGACGTGAGGAGTAGGAACCAGCCTGCAGGGTGACGTGAGGAGTAGGAACCAGCCTGCAGGGTGACGTGAGGAGTAGGAACCAGCCTGCAGGGTGACGTGAGGACTGTAGTGAGGAGTAGGAACCAGCCTGCAGGGTGACGTGAGGACTGTAGTGAGGAGTAGGAACCAGTCTGCAGGGTGACGTGAGGAGTAGGAACCAGTCTGCAGGGTGACGTGAGGACTGTAGTGAGGAGTAGGAACCAGCCTGCAGGGTGACATGAGGACTGTAGTGAGGAGTAGGAACCAGCCTGCAGGGTGACGTGAGGAGTAGGAACCAGCCTGCAGGGTGACGTGAGGAGTAGGAACCAGTCTGCAGGGTGACGTGAGGAGTAGGAACCAGTCTGCAGGGTGACGTGAGGAGTAGGAACCAGTCTGCAGGGTGACGTGAGGAGTAGGAACCAGTCTGCAGGGTGACGTGAGGAGTAGGAACCAGCCTGCAGGGTGACGTGATGAGTAGGAACCAGCCTGCAGGGTGACGTGAGGAGTAGGAACCAGTCTGCAGGGTGACGTGAGGAGTAGGAACCAGTCTGCAGGGTGACGTGAGGAGTAGGAACCAGCCTGCAGGGTGATGTGATGACTATAGTGAGGAGTAGGAACCAGTCTGCAGGGTGACGTGAGGAGTAGGAACCAGTCTGTAGGGTGACGTGACGACTGTAGTTGTGGCTGTTCAATGTGTTTAGTGTTCAGTCACATCAGTCTTGAAGCGGGGGTCTGGTTCTCTGGTGTTTATTCATATTTTGTTTGTCTCTCTCTCTTAATTTCCTCCACTCCTCTGTTGTCCTTCTTTCCTCTCTTTCTATCCCCATCTCCCACCCCTCCCTCCCTCTCACCCAGTCTGATGGAGAGGATGCTGGAGTGGGCTGTGACTGACAACCGGGAGGCCACGGCGGCCATGTTGCCCCAGCACACCGAGAACGCTGTGCGGCTGCTCCACGTTGTGCAGGACTTCCTGCAGGCTGAGGGCCTGGTCAACCCCACCCTGTGGACAGAGAAGGTATTGTTATTAGGAGTAGCGACATCTTTGCCAGTATGTGTGAATGTCATAGTTCAGTGATTTGACATATGAAGACATTTGTTACATTAAAAGCAGTCTATTGCCTAAGAGTGACTGCAATCCACAATTAGGCTTTGTTAAATAATTATAAACCAATTGAGTAACACAAGCCATGTTAGAGGGGATTTGATTCATTGATTGTTTTCTTCTAGGTCCTGGAGGAGACAGTGACTCTGATGGACAGTCTAATGGTGTGGTACTCGTCAGGGGCCCAGTGGCTGCAGCTGTCTCAGGTGGGCCTGAGGCTTCTGTTGGGCTTCATGGCCCAGGAAGACCCCCAGGTGAGAAGCTGTCCAGTGTCACATACACACACTCTTACATGTACATTTGAGTAATTTAGCAGATGCTCTTTTCCAGTGGAACTTAGTCAGTGGGTTCAACTGTACACTTCATACCTCTACTTTCAGTCTACCGGTGGTACTCAAACCTTTTCAGCTTAGTCCGCCTTGAGGGCGACCCGCCTCACACGAAGTCTCATAGAAGGCACTATAACCCTCTATCACGTACCCCCCCTCCCTCCCCTCACTACCAGGTGTCACATCTTATTCAGGATGCTAGTCTTTATATGAATGTTTTTATCACCTCCAGATAAGCTGTGTATGTAAGTGATCTCCTCTCCTGCCAGGTGTGTGCCTTGGCCACAGCTAAGCTGAACGGCATCCTGCAGACCAAGAGCGTGGAGACTCAGGACGAGGCGTGTTACCTGCTGGGCAAGGTGGAGGGCATCCTGAGACGCTCTGTAGGGGGGCAGACAGAGGAGACCTATATGTGCCTGGTGCCCCTGCTCCGCACGCTGCTCTCCAAGGTACACACTCACGCGCAGGCACATACACACATCCACGTGCAGGCACACACACACATCCACGCGCAGGCACACACACACACTCGAGCTCAGACTCAGACACGAAAAGACATGCATGATGAACAGTCACAATGAAGTAGAATCCGTATCAAACATTCCAAAGAGACTTGCTGACTGTTTTCTTAAATAACGGCAAAACCTTGGCACATAGACAAAACATTTGTCACACCAAGGGTCGGTGTCTAGGACACAGATTAAACATAGTCCTGGACTAAAGAGAGATTTCAATGGAATCTCTTTTGAATATGCTTTGTAGTCCAGGATTACTAGCCACTAGTCTGTAGTATGTCAATACCTCACACCACTTTGGATTATTTTCTAATCTCTTGTAATATCTTGTTGTGTCTGCAGGTGAACAAGCTGCTGTACATGGAGCTGCACCTCCCCCAGCTGCCTGACACCAACGGCAGCCCCTCCTTCTTCGAGGACTTCCAGCTCTACTGCAACTCCCCCGAGTGGAGGGTCTACCTCGACAAATACGTGAGGAGCTGGTTCAATGCCTTACTAAATCATTGCTAAGTCATTCAACTCTTGAAGAGCAGCAAGAAACGTGTTGAGAAATTTGAAGATCAACCTTAAAGATGAGAAAATACATCAATCTCCGGTGTTGAGAGAGCGAGCCTGAGATGAACAAAAGAAGTAGTTGAATTGGTTCTCTCTCTGTCCTCAGATCATCCCCTACATGAAGCAGTATGAGATTGAGACGTTTAGCCAGGGTCACGAGACCATGGCTCTGTTCTGGAAGGAGTGCTATGAAAGCTTCATGGTCAACCTGCACAAGAGAGAGAGGGAGAGGGGAGAGAGCAAGATACGCTTCCAGGTCATACACACACACACACACCCCACACACACACACAGACACACACAGACACACAGACAGACAGACACAGACACACACCACAGACACACAGATCCGAGTAAGGTCCACTTCCTATTGAGCTGTCCATAATACTGCTGTATCATGGAAATGAAATGTCAGGCCACAGTAACACAGAGCATATTGCCTTGTGTGGTGTTCTCCACACCAGAACACACTGACTCCCCGTTCCTCGTCCCGCCGTCCCTCAGGAGCAGTTCGTGGAGCCCTTCTCTCGGCGCGGCCGGCAGGAGAACCTGCGATACAACAGCATGCTGAAGCAGCTTCACAGCCAGCACAGCGCCGTCCTCAGGCAGTGGAGAGGAGCACGCCGCAGCCTGGTGTGTGAGAGAGGCCCCTGGGCAGACAGGTAACGGCCACACACACACTATTTATTATTATATATACAGTATTAGATATGATTATAGGACTTCATTGGTCATTACTTCAGCACCCCGGCAAACACATGATCAGCCAAAGAACTGTTGTCCTCCAGTCAATCAACGCGGTTTATTTTATAACTCCTTCTTTTTGTTTTACATCAGCAGTTTATCACAAAGTGCTTTACAGACACCCCTCCTAAAACCCCCAAAGAGCCATCAATGCAGTTTATCACAAAGTGCTTTACAGACACCCCTCCTAAAACCCCCAAAGAGCCATCAATGCAGTTTATCACAAAGTGCTTTACAGACACCCCTCCTAAAACCCCCAAAGAGACATCAATGTAGTTTATCACAAAGTGCTTTACAGACACCCCTCCTAAAACCCCTAAAGAGCCATCAATGCAGTTTATCACAAAGTGCTTTACAGACACCCCTCCTAAAACCCCCAAAGAGCCATCAATGCAGTTTATCACAAAGTGCTTTACAGACACCCCTCCTAAAACCCCCAAAGAGCCATCAATGCAGTTTATCACAAAGTGCTTTACAGACACCCCTCCTAAAACCCCCAAAGAGCCATCAATGCAGTTTATCACAAAGTGCTTTACAGACACCCCTCCTAAAACCCCCAAAGAGCCATCAATGCAGTTTATCACAAAGTGCTTTACAGACACCCCTCCTAAAACCCCCAAAGAGACATCAATGTAGTTTATCACAAAGTGCTTTACAGACACCCCTCCTAAAACCCCTAAAGAGCCATCAATGCAGTTTATCACAAAGTGCTTTACAGACACCCCTCCTAAAACCCCCAAAGAGACATCAATGTAGTTTATCACAAAGTGCTTTACAGACACCCCTCCTAAAACCCCTAAAGAGCCATCAATGCAGTTTATCACAAAGTGCTTTACAGACACCCCTCCTAAAACCCCCAAAGAGCCATCAATGCAGTTTATCACAAAGTGCTTTACAGACACCCCTCCTAAAACCCCCAAAGAGCCATCAATGCAGTTTATCACAAAGTGCTTTACAGACACCCCTCCTAAAACCCCCAAAGAGCCATCAATGCAGTTTATCACAAAGTGCTTTACAGACACCCCTCCTAAAACCCCCAAAGAGACATCAATGCAGTTTATCACAAAGTGCTTTACAGACACCCCTCCTAAAACCCCCAAAGAGCCATCAATGCAGTTTATCACAAAGTGCTTTACAGACACCCCTCCTAAAACCCCCAAAGAGACATCAATGCAGTTTATCACAAAGTGCTTTACAGACACCCCTCCTAAAACCCCTAAAGAGCCATCAATGCAGTTTATCACAAAGTGCTTTACAGACACCCCTCCTAAAACCCCTAAAGAGCCATCAATGCAGTTTATCACAAAGTGCTTTACAGACACCCCTCCTAAAACCCCCAAAGAGACATCAATGCAGTTTATCACAAAGTGCTTTACAGACACCCCTCCTAAAACCCCCAAAGAGCCATCAATGCAGTTTATCACAAAGTGCTTTACAGACACCCCTCCTAAAACCCCCAAAGAGCCATCAATGCAGTTTATCACAAAGTGCTTTACAGACACCCCTCCTAAAACCCCCAAAGAGCCATCAATGCAGTTTATCACAAAGTGCTTTACAGACACCCCTCCTAAAACCCCCAAAGAGCCATCAATGCAGTTTATCACAAAGTGCTTTACAGACACCCCTCCTAAAACCCCCAAAGAGCCATCAATGCAGTTTATCACAAAGTGCTTTACAGACACCCCTCCTAAAACCCCCAAAGAGCCATCAATGCAGTTTATCACAAAGTGCTTTACAGACACCCCTCCTAAAACCCCCAAAGAGCCATCAATGCAGTTTATCACAAAGTGCTTTACAGACACCCCTCCTAAAACCCCTAAAGAGCCATCAATGCAGTTTATCACAAAGTGCTTTACAGACACCCCTCCTAAAACCCCCGAAGAGCCATCAATGCAGTTTATCACAAAGTGCTTTACAGACACCCCTCCTAAAACCCCCAAAGAGACATCAATGTAGTTTATCACAAAGTGCTTTACAGACACCCCTCCTAAAACCCCTAAAGAGCCATCAATGCAGTTTATCACAAAGTGCTTTACAGACACCCCTCCTAAAACCCCTAAAGAGCCATCAATGCAGTTTATCACAAAGTGCTTTACAGACACCCCTCCTAAAACCCCTAAAGAGCCATCAATGCAGTTTATCACAAAGTGCTTTACAGACACCCCTCCTAAAACCCCCAAAGAGCCATCAATGCAGTTTATCACAAAGTGCTTTACAGACACCCCTCCTAAAACCCCCAAAGAGCCATCAATGCAGTTTATCACAAAGTGCTTTACAGACACCCCTCCTAAAACCCCCAAAGAGCCATCAATGCAGTTTATCACAAAGTGCTTTACAGACACCCCTCCTAAAACCCCCAAAGAGCCATCAATGTAGTTTATCACAAAGTGCTTTACAGACACCCCTCCTAAAACCCCCAAAGAGCCATCAATGCAGTTTATCACAAAGTGCTTTACAGACACCCCTCCTAAAACCCCCAAAGAGCCATCAATGCAGTTTATCACAAAGTGCTTTACAGACACCCCTCCTAAAACCCCTAAAGAGCCATCAATGCAGTTTATCACAAAGTGCTTTACAGACACCCCTCCTAAAACCCCCAAAGAGCCATCAATGTAGTTTATCACAAAGTGCTTTACAGACACCCCTCCTAAAACCCCCAAAGAGCCATCAATGCAGTTTATCACAAAGTGCTTTACAGACACCCCTCCTAAAACCCCCAAAGAGCCATCAATGCAGTTTATCACAAAGTGCTTTACAGATACCCCTCCTAAAACCCCCAAAGAGCCATCAATGCAGTTTATCACAAAGTGCTTTACAGACACCCCTCCTAAAACCCCCAAAGAGCCATCAATGCAGTTTATCACAAAGTGCTTTACAGACACCCCTCCTAAAACCCCCAAAGAGCCATCAATGCAGTTTATCACAAAGTGCTTTACAGACACCCCTCCTAAAACCCCCAAAGAGCCATCAATGCAGTTTATCACAAAGTGCTTTACAGACACCCCTCCTAAAACCCCTAAAGAGCCATCAATGCAGTTTATCACAAAGTGCTTTACAGACACCCCTCCTAAAACCCCCAAAGAGCCATCAATGCAGTTTATCACAAAGTGCTTTACAGACACCCCTCCTAAAACCCCCAAAGAGCCATCAATGCAGTTTATCACAAAGTGCTTTACAGACACCCCTCCTAAAACCCCCAAAGAGCCATCAATGCAGTTTATCACAAAGTGCTTTACAGACACCCCTCCTAAAACCCCCAAAGAGCCATCAATGCAGTTTATCACAAAGTGCTTTACAGATACCCCTCCTAAAACCCCTAAAGAGCCATCAATGCAGTTTATCACAAAGTGCTTTACAGACACCCCTCCTAAAACCCCTAAAGAGCCATCAATGCAGTTTATCACAAAGTGCTTTACAGATACCCCTCCTAAAACCCCTAAAGAGCCATCAATGCAGTTTATCACAAAGTGCTTTACAGACACCCCTCCTAAAACCCCCAAAGAGCCATCAATGCAGTTTATCACAAAGTGCTTTACAGATACCCCTCCTAAAACCCCTAAAGAGCCATCAATGCAGTTTATCACAAAGTGCTTTACAGACACCCCTCCTAAAACCCCTAAAGAGCCATCAATGCAGTTTATCACAGAGTGCTTTACAGACACCCCTCCTAAAACCCCTAAAGAGCCATCAATGCAGTTTATCACAAAGTGCTTTACAGACACCCCTCCTAAAACCCCCAAAGAGCCATCAATGCAGTTTATCACAAAGTGCTTTACAGACACCCCTCCTAAAACCCCTAAAGAGCCATCAATGCAGTTTATCACAAAGTGCTTTACAGATACCCCTCCTAAAACCCCCAAAGAGCCATCAATGCAGTTTATCACAAAGTGCTTTACAGACACCCCTCCTAAAACCCCTAAAGAGCCATCAATGCAGTTTATCACAAAGTGCTTTACAGACACCCCTCCTAAAACCCCCAAAGAGCCATCAATGCAGTTTATCACAAAGTGCTTTACAGACACCCCTCCTAAAACCCCCAAAGAGCCATCAATGCAGTTTATCACAAAGTGCTTTACAGACACCCCTCCTAAAACCCCCAAAGAGCCATCAATGCAGTTTATCACAAAGTGCTTTACAGACACCCCTCCTAAAACCCCTAAAGAGCCATCAATGCAGTTTATCACAAAGTGCTTTACAGACACCCCTCCTAAAACCCCCAAAGAGCCATCAATGCAGTTTATCACAAAGTGCTTTACAGACACCCCTCCTAAAACCCCCAAAGAGCCATCAATGCAGTTTATCACAAAGTGCTTTACAGACACCCCTCCTAAAACCCCTAAAGAGCCATCAATGCAGTTTATCACAAAGTACTTCACAGACACCCCTCCTAAAACCCCAAAGAGCCATCAATACAGAGGCAAAAGCACAGTGGCTAGGAAAAACTCCCTAGAAGAGTTTCTGGATGTCTCTCTTGCGTTCAGTTTGTTCTTCAGTTCATGCAACTTGGTTGACGTTCTCCTGTCTGTTGTTTTCTCAGGCAGCAGAGTGAGATGCACTGGCGAGTGTCCAGCGCGGAGAACTACTCCCGCATGAGACTCAAACTGGTGCCCAACTACAACTATGAGGACCACCGGCAGGCCAGCGCTCTCAGGGACAACCTGGGTAAGAGAGGCAGCTTCACTGGTTCCCTTGACAAGGCATCGCTGGAGTCTGAATAAACCATAATGTTAGCTGTAGACACGGACCCTTCTCCTCTTCCTGTTTCTCTTCCTCTTCATTTTCTTTGTCCTCTGCCTCTTGTTCCTGTTTCTCTTCCTCTTCATCTTCTTTGTCCCCTGCCTCTTGTTCCTGTTTCTCTTCCTCTTCATCTCCTTTGTCCTCTGCCTCCTTGTTCCTCTTCCTTCTCCTCTAACAACTCCTCATCCTCTTCCACCTTCCTCCTCCTCTAACTCTTCTTCCGCCTCTTGTTCCTCCTCTTCCTCTCCCTTGTCCCCCAGGTGTCCAGCAGCAGAAGGTGACATCTGAGTCCTTACTGCTGGAGGCGGTCAAGCAGGTGAAGGTCAGCGACCTGGAGGACGACATTCTGGAGCTGCCTGAAGACGACCCCGCAGCGACCAACAACACGTCAGTACACTCAACGTTGTCTACTATTGTTGTGTCTGTCGTGGACTGTTAGGTGGCTTTGACTACAAGCGTGAATGAACTTGGTCACCTATCTGTCTGTTTCTATCTCTCTCGCTGTCTCGCTCTCTCTTTCCAGGGGGGAGGTGGAGGAGGCAGGCCAGAAGGAGAAGCTGGTTCTGTGGGAGGACTGTGAGCTGGTCACCCAGGTGGATGTCAGCCCTGGACGTCTGGAGCTCACCACCCAGCACATCTACTTCTATGACAGCAGCACAGAAAAGGAGGAGGGTGAGGAGAGAGGGAGGAAGATGGGAGGGTCGTAGGAAGGGTTCTCCTGAAAGAGGAGGGAGGGGAGGAAGAAGGGATGAAATAGTGGGGCTAGAGGAAGAGTTGCTTTTAGTAAGAAGGAGAGAGGAAGGAAGGCTGAAGGAGAGTGAGCGAGTGGAGCAGGAGTTGATAAACCAGAGGTTATGGATGGGTTATGACTAGACATGTACAATACATACATACCTCACTGTTAAAGACTCTCATTGTGTTGTCTTAGACAGAGGTGTAGCTGTTCTGACTAGACATGTACAGTGCCTTGCGAAAGTATTCGGCCCCCTTGAACTTTGCGACCTTTTGCCACATTTCAGGCTTCAAACATAAAGATATAAAACTGTATTTTTTTGTGAAGAATCAACAACAAGTGGGACACAATCATGAATTGGAACGACATTTATTGGATATTTCAAACTTTTTTAACAAATCAAAAACTGAAAAATTGGGCGTGCAAAATTATTCAGCCCCCTTAAGTTAATACTTTGTAGCGCCACCTTTTGCTGCGATTACAGCTGTAAGTCGCTTGGGGTATGTCTCTATCAGTTTTGCACATCGAGAGACTGACATTTTTTCCCATTCCTCCTTGCAAAACAGCTCGAGCTCAGTGAGGTTGGATGGAGAGCATTTGTGAACAGCAGTTTTCAGTTCTTTCCACAGATTCTCGATTGGATTCAGGTCTGGATTTTGACTTGGCCATTCTAACACCTGGATATGTTTATTTTTGAACCATTCCATTGTAGATTTTGCTTTATGTTTTGGATCATTGTCTTGTTGGAAGACAAATCTCCGTCCCAGTCTCAGGTCTTTTGCAGACTCCATCAGGTTTTCTTCCAGAATGGTCCTGTATTTGGCTCCATCCATCTTCCCATCAATTTTAACCATCTTCCCTGTCCCTGCTGAAGAAAAGCAGGCCCAAACCATGATGCTGCCACCACCATGTTTGACAGTGGGGATGGTGTGTTCAGCTGTGTTGCTTTTACGCCAAACATAACGTTTTGCATTGTTGCCAAAAAGTTCAATTTTGGTTTCATCTGACCAGAGCACCTTCTTCCACATGTTTGGTGTGTCTCCCAGGTGGCTTGTGGCAAACTTTAAACGACACTTTTTATGGATATCTTTAAGAAATGGCTTTCTTCTTGCCACTCTTCCATAAAGGCCAGATTTGTGCAATATACGACTGATTGTTGTCCTATGGACAGAGTCTCCCACCTCAGCTGTAGATCTCTGCAGTTCATCCAGAGTGATCATGGGCCTCTTGGCTGCATCTCTGATCAGTCTTCTCCTTGTATGAGCTGAAAGTTTAGAGGGACGGCCAGGTCTTGGTAGATTTGCAGTGGTCTGATACTCCTTCCATTTCAATATTATCGCTTGCACAGTGCTCCTTGGGATGTTTAAAGCTTGGGAAATCTTTTTGTATCCAAATCCGGCTTTAAACTTCTTCACAACAGTATCTCGGACCTGCCTGGTGTGTTCCTTGTTCTTCATGATGCTCTCTGCGCTTTTAACGGACCTCTGAGACTATCACAGTGCAGGTGCATTTATACGGAGACTTGATTACACACAGGTCGATTGTATTTATCATCATTAGTCATTTAGGTCAACATTGGATCATTCAGAGATCCTCACTGAACTTCTGGAGAGAGTTTGCTGCACTGAAAGTTAAGGGGCTGAATAATTTTGCACGCCCAATTTTTCAGTTTTTGATTTGTTAAAAAAGTTTTAAATATCCAATAAATGTCGTTCCACTTCACGATTGTGTCCCACTTGTTGTTGATTCTTCACAAAAGAATTAAGTTTTATATCTTTATGTTTGAAGCCTGAAATGAGGCAAAAGGTCACAAAGTTCAAGGGGGCCGAATACTTTCGCAAGGCACTGTACAATAGATACATACCACACTGTTAAAGACTCTCATTGTGTTGTCTTAGATATAGAGGTGCAGCTGCTCCCACATGCAATACACATCATATATTAATACGTCATGTAATGACGTAGGGTTAAGATTAGGGCCTGGAGTTTTGCCATGGTCAAGTCCCTAGTTAGGTCAAACTCCTGGCCTTGTGTATTATACATAACCAACCCCCTGTCTGTCCTTCCAGGTGTGGGTCAGGACTTTAAGTGGCCTCTATCTCAGATCCGGGAGATCCACCTGCGAAGGTACAACCTTCGCCGCTCGGCCCTGGAGATCTTCCTCATAGACCAGACCAACTACTTCCTCAACTTTAAGAAAGAGGTCAGTTCTGGGATCTGCTTTTTACGTGGATTGAGAACGGTGTACCCCCATCCATTTCACTACTTGGTCTATTCCAGAGCTAGCACATCACCTGATTCAACTCATCAAGGGCTAGTCCTGGAATAGGTCAAGTAAGTAGATGGGGGGAGTGTTTGAGGAGGGGTTTGGGAAACACTTATGTAGAAGGAATGACTACATAGGCCTGGAGTACTGGGGTGTGTTGAGTACAGTAAAACGTTAAGAACAAATATAACCTGTACTACTCCCTGTTCTACATGACAGGCCATCATATCTGTTCTACATAATATATTTTGATCTGAGCATTCTGAAAGATTTCACACTTTTGAACAGACCCCCTCATGTTGGAATGTTCTGTGTGGTTTGATTGACAGGTGCGGAACAAGGTGTACAGTAGGATGCTGCTGCTGCGCTCCCTCAGCCTGTACGGCACACGCTCACCACAGGAGCTGCTCAAGGCCTCCGGACTCACACAGGTCAGGGGTCAAACGTTGACATGGGAGATCAAGGTCGTGTTCAGTAGGGAGGAAGTGGTTTGAAACGGAGGTGATACTCCCTGAGCTGGTCTAATAAGAACAGATGTATTATTTTTTTGCAAAACGTTTTGTTACGTTGTGCCCTACTGAGCATGACCCATGTTAAGTAGTCAGTATGGTCTCAGGTATTGTGTTGACAGGTTGTGTTAAACCTCCTCTCTCTCTCGTCTTTGGTAGAAATGGGTGAACCGAGAGATGACCAACTTTGACTACCTGATCCAGCTGAACACCATCGCGGGCCGAACCTACAACGACCTGTCTCAGTACCCAGTGGTACGTTCTGTTAACACAGACCCTATGGGGGAAGATGTGGAATATACCATCTTGGTGCTCTTCTAAGGGGTGTTCATGGTTTAGTTAATTGTGTGTGTGTATCCAGTTCCCCTGGATCCTGTCGGACTACACGTCAGAGGAGCTGGACCTGACAGACCCAGGGGTGTTCCGGGACCTGTCCAAGCCCGTGGCCGTACTCAACGAGCGGAACGCCAAGGCTGTACGGGAGAAGTACGTTCTCTCAACCTCTCTCACTGAGCCGCTGAGGCGTCTACATACTGGCATTTACGTGACACGTTCCAGGGTGGCAGTGTATTCATTCATTCTCTTCACTACATAAGTGTCCTCGTCCATAGAATTAGACTGACTGCAATACAACACTTTATTCCCGTTGAGGAAATGTCTCTTTGAGGGCAAATAACTGGATTCTGTTGTAGTAAATATATTAAGTAATTATAATGTTAAGTTCACGTCTCCCTGTCTGTAGGTATGAGAGTTTTGAGGACCCCACGGGGACCATCGACCGGTTCCACTACGGTACCCACTACTCCAACGCAGCAGGAGTCATGCACTATCTCATCCGCGTGGAACCCTTCACGTCCCTCCACATCGCGCTACAGAGTGGACGGTAAAAGCAATGGGTTTTGGTGAGGGGGGAATCAGACTAGAAAACTCAGGCCAGAAGTTAACAGCATTGAAGTCCATGGAGTTATCAGTGCTCGGGTTGTACCAGTCAAATTGCTGTGGTCTGAGCAGCTTTGTGCGTTCTAGTCATTCTAGTTCTGTGATTACACGTGTGTTCCAACTGACAATCAACTGTATCTATGCTCTTGTCTGGAGAGGTGCTATTGTACTGATGTCAGTAAGGCCAGAAGTATTTCTCTCACCGAGCTACAGCCTTACTAGATCCACAGTTTGTCTTGGTCAGGTCACATGGTCAGCAAAACCATCCGGTCTCTAGTACTATGGTATACTTTAAGGCCATTGGCTGTTGGTCTTCCTCCCTCGGTCCAGGTTTGACTGTGCGGACCGCCAGTTCCACTCCATCCCAGCTTTGTGGCAGACCCTCACGGACAACCCCAACGACGTCAAGGAGCTCATCCCAGAGTTCTTCTACTTCCCGGAGTTCCTGGAGAATCAGAACGGTGAGATGAGCTCCGTGTCTGTAGAGAATCACAGACACGCTGGCTATGTTGATTGACTGTCCGTACTTACACGCCTCCTGTGGTGGTGTTCACACAGTCAATCAGAGAACATCTGGACTCGACTGGACCGGTTCAGATTGTGGAACACTGGAACTTGTTCAAATCGGACTAAATCTATAACTGACCCAGTTACACCCTGAATTGTAAAAACTGAGGATCTCAGTTGAAAATGTTATTTAGTCTGTTTTCATTTTATCTGGTCACACTGCCACTCTGATGGAATCCACTTTCACTCCCCCGTCCTTTGTTCATCCTCCTCTCTCGCTCCCTCTAGCCTTTGATCTGGGGCGCCTGCAGATCTCCAAGGAGAGGGTGAATGATGTCATCCTGCCTAAATGGGCCAAGTCTCCAGAGGACTTCATTTATAAGCACAGGAAAGCCCTGGTGAGCCTCCTTTTCTCATGGACGGTCACCATTACCATAATGCTTTGTCCCAAGGGGGGAGAAAAACCTCTGTAACACAATTGGATCACACACATTCTATTACCATGATGTGCAGGAGAAATGCATTCCACAGAGAGTAGTATTTTGTGATTTATTGCTGAGGGGGTTAAAAATGTGTGTGTCTTGGCCTTTGTGTGTGTGTGTTGTGTAACAGGAGTCTGAGTACGTATCGGCCCACCTGCAAGACTGGATCGATCTGATCTTTGGTTACAAACAGCGAGGCCCCGCGGCCGTGGAGGCCCTCAATGTCTTCTACTACTGCACCTACGAAGGTACGGACGCTAACACTAAACCCAAAGACTCCCACTCATACAATAGCCCTGATGCTAAAGAAACGTGGCACCTGTGGAGGTACATTTACATTTTGGTCATTCAGCAGATGCTCTTATCCAAAGCATCTTACAGGTACGGATGCTAACACTAAACCCATAGACTCTCATTGATACAATAGCACTGATGCTAAAGAAACGCTGCACCTACGAAGGTGCGGATGCTAACACTAAAACCCATAGACTGATACAATAGCACTCATGCTAAAGAAACGCTAGATTGCTATATTATGACACTTTACTGAAGCGTTTGTCTCTGGTTTTGCCGTAGGGGCCGTGGACCTGGATGCAATCACTGATGAGAAGGAGCGTAAAGCCGTGGAGGGGATGATCAGTAACTTTGGACAGACACCCTGCCAGCTGCTCAAGGTACTGGAGAAAACACACAAGGCTTGACCTGACTGGGAGAAACCTTCCCTGGCCTTCCTCGTGATATGAGCCCATTGGAAAACTGAGGGATGACCCGGTCAATTAGGAATCATTGGGAATGAGACTTTAACAGGTTATTTAGAACAGTGATTCTCATCTCTGGTCTTTGAGGACCTTCAACAGTACTCATTGTTGTAGCATCAGACAAACACCTTATTAAACTCGTCAACAGCTTGGTGATTAGTTTAGCCAGGGCTACAACAGAAATGGGTGCTGGTGAGGTTACTCGGGGATATTTAGCTGAGAATCACTGGTTTAGAACAGGTGTTTTAGATGGGCTATAGTGATGTATTGTCTGTGTGTATAGGAGCCACACCCAGTTCGTCTTTCTCTGGAGGAGGTGGAGAAGAGGAAAGGTCGACTAGACGCCTCGCCACTCAGCATCTTCGAGCACCTTGCCGAACTCAAGTCCTTCTTTGTCGAGGTTAGTTTTGAAAACACACACACCAAAGCATATGATCATGACCCTCTTTGTTGATTATTGTAATGTACTTTATGAAAATCGTTTTCTTGAAAAACAACTTCATAAATAAATGTTGATTTTTAGGGGATCAATGACAACGTGCCTCTGGTGAAAGCCGTGGTCCCCAAGAACCAGTCCCACTCCTTCATCACCCAGGGCAGCCCAGACACTATGGTGACCCTGAGTCAGAACTGTCTGATGGGAACCCACGGCTGGCTGCCTTATGACAAGAATATCTCCAACTACTTTACCTTCATCAAGGACCCCACCGTGGCAAACCCCAAGTCAGTCCCTCCCCAACACCGCCCCCTTTTCTACTTGAAACTATGGGGCGTTGTAGTCTGACTGGGAGACTGGGAGCCCTGTTTGAGTTCTTACCTCCATTCCTTGAAGTAATCACTCATCTGAGAATGTTTGGTTTGTCACCGCAGTATGATGGAAACTCTGCCATGGCGTATCCAGATCTGTGATTATCTCCAGGATGGGAGATGGGAAGAATGCACTGTAAATGTTTTGGAACAGACCCTTGGAGGGCACTTGATGTCATTACTTGGTCATAAAGTTGTTCTGTGAGGTATGTATCTGAGGTCTCCTCCTCTCTGCCCCTCCCCCCTCTCTCTAGGACCCAGCGGGTCCTGGGCGGGCCCTTCTCTCCGGGCGTGGAGGTGACCGCAGGTCTGTTTGTGGTGTCACATGACGGGAAGCTCCTGTTCAGCGGTGGCCACTGGGACAACAGCCTGAGGGTCACCTCCCTGGTCAAGGGAAAGACTGTGGGACATCACATCAGACACATGGGTATGGATGGATCTCACACACACATACATGCACTCAGACACACACGCACACTGTCTGTACATACAGTATAGTAATTATTTGGTGTCTTCTCTCTCACCGCAGACATAGTCACGTGCCTGTCGACAGACTACTGTGGGATCCACTTGATCTCTGGATCCAGGGACAACACCTGTATGGTGTGGCAGGTGCTGCAGCAGGTGAGATCATGAAGCCTGAGGGTTTATTGGAATACACTACACTGACTAGAAAGCATTTGTACTGCATTGTTACTGTGGAAATGTTTGATGTTAGTACACCAAAAAAAGAAAAAAGGAAGTGAAACTGTTTGACACATCTGCTTTCGGTTGCAAACTGTTTTACTACTGTATACCCTACTGAACACTACCCAGGAGTATGAGCGTGTGACTGTGTGTGTTGTGTGTGTCCTACAGGGAGGTTGTCCGGTGGGGCTGTGTCCCAAGCCGGTACAGGTTCTGTATGGACACACTGACGAGGTGCTGAGCGTCAGCATCAGCACAGAGCTGGATATGGCCGTCTCTGGATCACGGGTAAGAGGTTGGTGGGATGGAGGGGTTGGTGGGATGGATGGGTTGGTGGGATGAAGGGGTTGGAGGGGTTGGTGGGATGAAGGGGTTGGAGGAATGCGGGAGGATGAAGGAATGCGGGAGGATGAAGGGGTTGGAGGAATGCAGGAGGACAAAGTGGTTGGAGGAATGCAGGAGGACGAAGGGGTTGGAGGAATGCAGGAGGATGAAGGAATGCAGGAGGACGAAGGGGTTGGAGGGTTGGATGAAGAGAAGTTTGAAGGGTTGGTTGATAGATGGATCTTGCTGATGTTTTGTTTCTGTGTACCAGGACGGGACGGTGATCATCCACACGGTGCGTCGGGGCCAGTACATGCGGTGTCTGCGGCCGCCCTGTGAGAGCTCCCTGCCTGTCTCCATCCTGCACCTGGCTATCTCTTATGAGGGGTGTGTGGTGGTTCACACCTGTGTAGAGGGCAAGGCCACGCTCAAGGTACACTAACACATGTTCTTAATATGTAGTTGAAAATGTCGTGATCGTCTTCTCTAAAAAATCTTAATGTGTTTTGGTGCAGGAGTCTGACCAGGCAGCTACGGCGTGTGTGTGTGTGTGTGTGTGTGTGTGTGTGTGTGTGTGTTTAGACGGACAGCCCAATGCAGATATTTTATTCATGACCAGTTAGATCAGCTCAGAGAAAGATCTGATGTGATTGGTCATTGAACCAATTAGTGGAAAGAATATCAGAATTGGACTGAATGAAGCCATAGTGACTTAGTTGGTGAGCTACAGAGGGTGAGTGAGTTGGGGAGTAAGTTATTTGCTTAGTGAGTGACTGACTGACTTAGTTGGTACAGTACGTCATACATAACTCAACATGATGCTTAGCAAAACGCTAGTTAACCACTAGATGGTACATTATGATTGGGTCCTGGTGTACGATTGTCTCTCATCCTGTCCCTGTTTAGGATAAGAACGGCCTGCACCTGTACTCTGTCAATGGGAAGCACCTGTGTACGGAGGGCCTGAAGGAGCAGGTGACAGACATGTGTGTGTCTGGGGAGTACCTGGTTATTGGCAGCGAGCAGGGCTTCCTCTCCATACGAGACCTGTACAGGTGACCTTGTTTCCTGTGTGTGTTTGTCTGTCTGTGTGCTTGACTGCACGCATGCATCTACAGGGTTTTTGCTGTATCAAGAAGGGTCTTAGGTGGTAAGGGTGGCAATGGCCGCTGAACAGCTGATTTTTACAGCATTTTTACAAATGTTTCCATTGAGCTGAGAGAAAATACTGCAGTATTAAAGCTAATTTCCTGCAATTCTATGCATTTTACCATGTCTAATACTGTGTTCCTTTACTCAAACATAACAATATTAATACTTCTAAATTGATTGTTTTTGTCATTTTCAATTCTCCCTGACTGTAGTTTTTATTTTGGTGATTTGTTAGTTCTCAAAGATTATCTCCATTTATCTTTTCTACATACTTTATATCTGGTTTTAGTCGTTTACACTGAAAACGTTTTCACCCCCAAAACAAAATCATATATGCATACATAGAGTTTATTATTATTATTAATATATATATCAGGGATTTTTCTATCTGTTTAACCCAACCCTTCACTCTGTCTCTGTCCCCTCCCCTCCTCTCTCCTCCGGGCAGCCTGTCCCTGTGCGCCACCCCCATGGCAATGCGCGTGCCCGTACGCTGCGTGTCTGTCACCAAGGAGCAGAGCCACGTGCTGGTGGGCCTGCAGGACGGCAAGCTGATCATTGTGGGCGTGGGCAAGCCGGCCGAGGTAAAGAGCTCATTCAGAAACTACATCGCCCAGAGCCTGGAGGGCTCACCCCTCATGGCAATGCCACTGCTCGCCCCGCTGAGGGTGCGCTCGCCCGTCCGCAGGCTGAGCCTCCGGGACAAGTTAATGTTTAACCCCCAGGGCCCTGACCCCTGACCCCCTGAGCAGAACATCCCCCTCAATTCAATAAAAAAAAAATGTATTTACCTCAGAGGGAACTTCATAAACTCACCCTACAAACTACCACCGCATACCATTCTCTCTCTGTTGTAGTGCTAATAGTTTGTCCTAAATGACCTGTCCTTCCTTAGCCACATACACCTCGGTTGTGTTCATTAGGCACCAAACGGAAGAAAACGGACAAACAGCGGAGGAGCTACCTGGACTTTTTCCCCCCGTTTTCTGTTGCGTGCCCTAATGAACATGACCCTGTTTCTGGGGCGAAGCAGGACCCTGGCCCATTCTTGCCCTGCAAGGATTGGTGACCACACACACACAGTAACACTTGAGACATTCCATAAACGTCTCTGAATGAATACAACACACCCTCTCCTGGAATATTACTGTGAAATGAAAACATGGGCTTCCGTTTACCTCATTCTAACCGAGGAATGACTTCTTTTTGGGCCTTGGGATGGTGTTGTCCAATATTGTTTACCGGAAGTGTTACTATTATTGACTGATTTTAATATGTATTGTTGTGACATGCTGTGAATTGCCTTGGATGAACACCTCTGCAAATTCAAGCCATATAAACTATATTAGTAATAAGCTACGCTATAATAAGATGCACTAGGCTGTAATTTATTCCCACCTGCTCTTCAAGTGAAAATGGTTTAACCCTTATTGTCTTCCTGCTCTTCAAGTGAAAATGGTTTAACCCTGATTTCTTCCTCCCTACTGGTAGACATGAAAGTAAGGTTAACTCTGGGGCTGTAATGATGGGATAGGGAGGGACACAGGGAATCACCCTCGAATCAATTGATAATTTGATCCCCTCCCAACTTCTCTCACCTTTCTTTTATACAAATGGACCTGCCTCAAAGTGAACCAAGCTTTGGTTTTGAACTGGCACTACATCATTCCAACATTTCTGAACTAACCGATCACTCATAAATCATATCCTGCTTTTTGTTTGTTTCTTTTGACTTCACACTTTCCTCCTCATCTCTCTCCTCTTCCTCACTTCCTCCTCCTTTCCTCCACTCTTCTCAGATGCGTTCAGGCCAGATCACTCGTAAGCTGTGGGGCTCCAGCAAGCGCCTGACCCAGATCTCCTCTGGAGAGACAGAGTACCAACCAGCCTGCAACCAGAACTGACCCCCACAACCACCCCTTCCACCCCTCCCACTACCACCACACCCCCTCACCCTGCTGCCTGCCTGATTGGCCCGCAAGCCCTGCCAATCATCACAGTCTACCCAATCAGATTTGAACCACCCCTCGTTTTGATTTGACTGATGACTGTTTTGGGGGAATCTTACTCTCCTTTTTTGTTCCTCCCTCTGACTTGGGAAGGACAGACTGACCCACGAGTGGAAGACGGGGGGTGTGTGTGTGTGTTTTAACGGTGTGTAAAGGTTAGGCGGATGAGTAGGGCAGGTCAGGACGGACCAACCGGCGCCGGTGTCGAGTTTCTGTGTGTGTGTTTTAACGGTGTGTAAAGGTTAGGAGGATGAGTAGGGCAGGTCAGGACGGACCAACCGGCGCCGGCGTCGAGTTTTGGATCCAACTGTAGGTGCATACATCCCCTCACCCCCCCTCCCCTTCAATGACACACATGGCCATTACTCTTCATCTTCCTCCATCATCACTAGCACGGTCAGGCCAGTGGCTCCCACTACTACAGAGACCCTCTATGCAGACACACACTACAGCAATCTGAGCTGACCTCTGACCCCTCCTCCTCTCAGGCCCAAGGAATGAAGGGGATCCCCTAACGTAGAAATGTAATTACTCCAATGGGAACACTTAACCTGGTTGACGGTCCACCCATCACATCACACTGACATATATTTTATATTTCTCTGGTCATCAAGATGACCCACTTCTCCGAACCCTGAACCCGAGACCACTGAGCAGTGTGTGTGTGTGTGTGTGTATGTACGCTCTTTTGTGTTTCTGTGTGTTGTCTCTCGCTGGTTGTTTTCTCCCGTGGGCTTTTGTTGACTTGGTTTTGCCTTCCAGTCTGACTAGGCTGTGACCGATGCCTCAGGGCTCCTATGCAGCAGTAAGGGGCTATGTTCAGTCACAATACAATGTTTTTGGTTTAGTTTTTTTGTTTGATGTTACTGATAATTGTAGTTGTTTTTTACAGATGCGTGCATGTGTATAAGGTCTGTGGTTAGGTTGTGTTTAGCGTGGCATTTCCGGCCCACTCCTCATTTAGTATAGAGTTTGCTAATGTACACTTGCATAGACTCCTCCCTATTGGAGAAGCCTGTGACTGCGTTCCATGTCATCTCTATTGCAATCTCAGTAGATTTCTATATGACATTTAATGTGGTTTCTGAAACGCTGAACACTTCTCCAGGCGTTGTGAAATCTGATAATCGGCAATAAAGACGACCATGAACGCACCCAAAGTCCGCTAGTTTGACACTACAGAAGAAGAGAGAAGCCTAGTGTTGTAGAATCACTAGCTACCCCATACCGTGCCCAAAGGACTCGCTCCCCTCAAACACTACACTCTTACACACACTGCAAGCTTCTCACACTTGTGTTAGACCGCATGCTTCGGAGGGATGAACCATACTGAACCTGGCTTAGTGTGCAATGTTTAGCTCTAGATCCATCCTAGAATGTTTTTATGTTACTTGAATCAATGTTTATTTATGAATGAAAATGAGCTTTTTTCCCCGTAGGCTATTTAAATTCACACTACATTATTTGTATGTTTTTAAGTGGTGCTTCAGTTGTTCAACAAAGATTTATGCTGCGAAAAACTGAAGATGGTGGATCGATCCACCTTTCACAATGGGAGGGGAGACTTTCTAAGGGCTTTTGAGATGTCAGTGTTACAGCAATACAGTTCCTTCCTCTGCTCCGCTGACTGTGCATTGGTACATTCCAGCCTCTTGTCAAGGCTGAACTAAAAAAAAATCTCCAGTCTTCCTGGTTTTTCTGACCGGGACGACGCGATTGGGAGATTAAACTTAATTCTGCCAAGGGACATCCCAAACGGCTGTCATCTTCCAACAGTCAGAATCACCTCAGTGTTCCTCCTCCTTCCATAATTGTCTCTTAGTTGGGAGCCATGTCAGCTAGTTAAGGTCCTCTGGAGTTCCATAAATGCAGTAACGTCACTAAACGTGTCTGTGAACCGGGCCAAACGTGGCTTTTTGAGATTTCGTGTGTTTTTATGTCAATGTTTGAGATTATGAATGATTTCACCCCCCATTGAATCCTTATGGTTGTTATGCTCCTGTCAAATCAAAATGACAGTTTGGTCGGGGTAGGTCATCTGTTGCATAATGTGAGTGTGTATGTTCATGATGACAGTAGTTTCTTAAAATGCCAAATTCCTTATTTCCTTGTCATATCATTTGCCTTCTTGGTAACAATTCAGTGATTCTGGTTCTTATCTATCATGGACTTAGAATCATTCATTCTGATTCTATGGTGGTTATAGATTAGGCATCAGACTTCTATGTGCAGTGTGGTTGTTTTTGGTCTTCTCTTTTAAGTCTCTCCACAATCTGTCCGGAGAATACAATCACAGACCAACGTGTGCCCTTTTTTAACCAAGAGGCCGTTTCAATAAGTTTATTTTTAATTGTTTATGCTGATGTGTCTCGATGGCATACTCCTTTAAACTGTTTCCATTCTTATCAGGATGTTATTACTCATTTTTTCCAAATATCGTATTTAATAAATGTTTCTATTTTTGTCAATCTTAGTTTGTCAGGCAGACGACACCACTATCTTGTTTTAGGACTCTCTTCCGACCCCACCACTGAAACAGTGCCTTTTTATCCACGTTGCATCATACAGACAATTATCCGGTTCGTGTGTAGAATTCTTTGTTTTACCCTTCCCTCCATGATAACCCATGGATAGCAGCATTCCACAAACTTAACATCCAATAGGAACCAAGAATCTAGAACTGTAAACAAAGTTGACTAAAAATCTGAAATATATTGGTGTCTTACCTTAGCTGCTTGCTCTGTGACTGTCACCAAAATGGATGTGTGTGTGTATATCTGATTTATAAATACTGGTGTATAATGTACAGCATGATTTTTATTTTAGTGGATTTTAATTGTACTTTTTGCACTTTCCAGGTACTAAATTGTAAGTGATTGTTTTAAATGTTTCCCTGGTCCATTCTGTACAGACAAACTGCTTTGTATACACAAGTGGAAAGTAATCATTAAAGTCTTGTCAAAAATGTCATTCATATGTATGGCTGATTTGTAGCTGTGAAAATAGGATACTGTGTACAAAACATTAGGAACACCTTCCTAATTTGGAGTGCCCTATTTTGCCCTCAGAACAGCCTCAATTCGGTGGGGCATGGACTCTACAAGGTGCCGAAAGCATTTCACAGGGTTGCTGGCCCATGTTGACTCCAACGCTTCCCACAGTTGTCAAGTTGGCTGGATGTCCTTTGGCTGATGAACCATTCTTGATACACACGGGAAACTGTTGAGCATGAAAAACCCAGCAGCATTGCAGTTCTTGACACAAACCGATTCGCCTGGCACCTACTACCATACCCCGTTCAAAGGCACTTAAATATTTTTGTCTTGCCCATTCCCCCTCTGAATGGCACACAATCCATGTGTAAAAAACCTTAACCTGGCTCCTCCAGTTCATATATGGATTGAAGTGGATATAACAGGTGACATCAATAAGGGATAATATAATTCACCTGGTCAGTCTGTCGTGGAAAGAGCAGGTGTTCCTAATGTTTTGTACAATCATCATAAATGCATGTTTTGTATTTTAAACAGTACATAAATATTTCACTAGGGGGCGACCAAGTTGTAAAATGCTTGGAGCGCTTACACTGCTGAACATGGGGTGCGTTCGTAAATTCCCTCAGGCTAAATACTCCGATTTCAGAGCACTCTCGTCTGAGTGTGCCAGAGAATTATGAATTTACGAACGCTCAACACCCGTATATGGCCAGTGTCAGTAAACGTCGGCAAAAATGCGTAATTAAATTGTTGCCAGCAGCACAGTTGCAGTCACCAACGCTCTGGATAACATGAAAACAGCCTAACCATCTCTGCTAGGGTGAGAAATGGTCAGTGATGTGAACTCTCATTTTTGTCTGGAAGTAGCTAGCTAACTTTAGCCAGTTAGCTTGGGTGCTTGACAGCCGTTGTGAGGTCAGAACACTCGGATCGCCCCCACTCCTCGACCAGAGCGTCCAGTGTGCGCTCTAAACGTTCCGAGAGCGAAACTCTGATTTTACGAACGGACAATCTGACAAAGCTCTGGGCACACTGACTGGGTGCTCTCTGGCACTCCAGAGTGAATTTACGAACGCTCCCCGGATAGAACAAGGTCTCGCTTGTTTTTGTTGGACCTATGTTGCCATGACAACAGCGCAAGTTCTATCCCTATTTTGAAATCGTTTTCCAGTGGCACATTTGCTTCCTATTTACAAACTTTCTCAGAAAATACTAGTCGCCGAGGTGTATCATGACTGATCCAGTGGCAACGACGACCGAAGGGCCACCAACGGATGGAAAATCAGTCAATCTCATTGGGAATGTAAATATAATTGTAACAACAGGCAGGCATATTTACCCTAGAAATACGCCTACAGTATTTTTCTCAGTTTAATAGATGCACATTGAATCATCAGTTGTCACGGGCATAACACTAGAGGGCTGGGTTGCTACCTGGTTCATTTTCACAGCTGTTGAGAAGAGTATCAAGAGCCGAGCCTGTTCCTGATGACGATGAGGAAGAGGAGGAGCAGCTTCCCCCACCACCACCACTAATTCCACGAGGCCCTCTAGTGAATTTGCATTCTCCTATTGTCAATTCACATTATTATGCTTAGTTAACTGGAATATAGATTTTACACCTGACATGCATATTATTATTACATTAAAGGACTGTAGTGTTTAAAATAGTATATTTTGTTTACAGAAAGGATGTCTAACAGTCCATCTGAAAAACTGCAGGGATTTCAATAAAAACGGTATCCTTCTCAGTGACCCCTAACAGTGAAATCATTAGACCCTATTCACCATGCCAAAGCTTTGTGTGTGTGTCAGTGTGCTAACTAAGGTAGTTAAGTTAGGTCACCTAGCTATCTTAAGATCAATGCATGCCAAAGCTGTGTGTGTGTGTCAGTGTTCTAACTGGGGTAGTTAAGTTATGCCATCGTAAGTGGCCCTGGATAAGTGTCTGCTAAATGACTAGTAAAATGAGTGTTTTCGTGAGCGTTGTGTTCCCAGCTTCCATAAAGAAAGGCACCCAGGGCTTCCTGAGGGCGAGTATTGGGGAGAAGGTGAAGTGTACTATGGTCCAGCCCTACAAGGACTCCAAGGCTGAGCGCTCCAAGTTCCCCCTCTGCTTCAACGAGTGGAAGTATTTCTCCATACAGGTAAGTAGGTATATTAGTTGATGCTCTAGCCAACTTCTCTCTGTCTGGATTCATGTATTGGTCATGTCAAAAGAGTTGGCTACACTGCAGGTACAGTATGGGGCCAGCTATTGCAATACTGTATCGAGAAAGTTGTAAGAATATTATTTTCTGTATCTAACAGGACAGGTTTTTCCTCTATCCAAGACTTTAACACAATCAATCAATGAATCATTTGGATGTTTCAGATTCCTAAGAGCACTGATAACACGCTGGGTGTCTGTGAGTCACACCGTCTGGTGGTGGAGCTCATCTTCTTTGAGCAGGACACGGGCGTTCCCAAGCTCATAGGAAAGACCTTTGTCAAACTGCTGGACATCGTCAGTGTGAGTGACACGGACAGGAGCTATAGGGACGAACCCACCGCCCCTTCATGCTCACCATGCCATGTTTAAATGGGATAATGATAAAATGATGATCATTAGAGTGAGTGTACAAAGCTGTCCAGGGCTCAACACGTGTGGATGTTCTCCACTAAAGAACCAATGGGTCCTTTCTATTTTAGCTTCCAGTCGATGGTACAAGTATTGTCATTCACCTGCTGCTAGAAGGCTGGCCTGCAGGACTAGATATCAACCCTCTTGTCCTCTGTCCTGTTCTCTAATCAGAAATCACAAATGAACCACCTGCTGGAGCTGAGGCTCAAGCGCCAGGTACAGAATATGAATCAGACACCATGGTCCACGTGTGGGACAGTTATATCATGTTCAATGGGAGTTTTGGACAGTGGATTCCTGCATTGACACACGCAATAAAAGCCGACCTGTTTTCCAGATCATCTGTAAGCTGGAGATGGAGATGGTGATTGCGTATGGATCCTTGGGTTACGGATACTCCCACCAGGTTAGAAGGGAGACACATCAGTGTTTGTGTAGATGTGGAGGAAGAATTGATCTTGCCTATCTATTATTTACTCCCTAGTTGAAGCACCCAAATAGAAACATGGAGAGCCTAGTGGAGCGCTCGCTCTTCCTCCGCTGTCCACCACCAGACGACCGCAAAGACCATCACTAGTGAGACACGGACACACTCAAATACTGTACATGAATTCTTAACTATTGACATTCTGACACTGTGACCCTTTTGTGTGAGTTTTTTCCCCCTAGATTTGACAGACCGATATTCTCCCATGTAACATATCGCTCCCTGTGTCTACAGTAATGTGGTCACTCCTAAGCCAGTACCTTATTCAGACTTTATCGCAGCGCTGATGTACAGAGAGACCACCAACCCAGACAACAGAACGACTTACCCCTCAAACAGCACAATATCCCCCATCATCCTGGAATGTATGGAGAAGAGGGGCAGGTACGGTTTATTATGGAATCTCATTCTGGGTTCAAAGGTCAAAGTGTATACTGTTTTCAGCCCATTTTCTGAAAATGATGCATAGTAGCTACACTAACAAAAACAAATGTCTACTGTCCAAAAACTGCCTTAGTGAATTAATTATATCCAAGGTAAGTGGAACATAATGTTAAATAACCATAATATAAAAGGATCTGATATTGCTAAGTGGTCAATTTAGTGTTAGAAAGAACAGGAAGGATGTAGGTAGCAAACGTCCCAAATGATTCCCTACAGTGACAATAAAAAGTGTGTGAACCCTTTGGAGTTACCTGGATTTCTGCATAAATTGGTCATCACATTTGATCTGATCTTCATCTAAGTCACAACAATAGACAAACATAGTGTGCTTAAACTAATAACACACAAATTATTGTTTTGTTGTTGTCTATACTGAAAACATCATTTTAACATTCACAGTATAGGTTGGGAAAAGTATGTGAACCCCCAGGCTAATGACTTCTCCAAAAGCTAATTGGAGTCAGGAGTCAGCTAACCTGGAGTCCAATCAATGAGATTGGAAATGTGGGTTAGAGCAGCCTTGCCCTATAAAAAAAACTCAGCAAAATTTGAGTTTGCTATTCACAAGAAGCATTGCCTGATGTGAACCATGTCTCAAACAAAAGAGACCTCAGAAGACCTAAGAATAGTTAACTTACATAAAGATGGAAAGGGTTACAAATGTATCTCTAAAAGCCTTGATGTTCATCAGTCCACGGTAAGACAAATTGTCTATAAATGGAGAAAGTTCAGCACTGTTGCTACTCTCCCTAGGAGTGGCCGTCGTGCAAAGATGACTGCAAGAGTACAGCGCAGAATGCTCAATGAGGTTAAGAAGAATCCTAGAGTATCAGCTAAAGACTTACAGAAATCTCTGGAACATGCTGACCAGGTCGCTAGGTGTACGGTGTTTCCTCCGACACATTGGTGCGGCTTCGTCTCTCCCGAGCCCGTACGGGAGTTGTAACGATGAGACAAGACAGTAACAATTGGATACCACGAAATTGGGGAGAAAAAGGGGGTAAAAAAAAGAATGGTGTGCATGGGAGGACACTACGAAAGAAGCTGACGGTCTTTGGGCTGGTTTGCTAACTACCTCTCTCAAAGAGTGCAGTCTATATAAAGTCAGGAAATCTGCTGCCTGTCACCAAGGGAGTACCCCAAGGCTCAATCCTAGGCCCCACACTCTTCTCAATTTATTAGGAAGCTCTCATCCATTTATACTCAGCTGGCCCCTGCCCGGATTTTGTGTGAAATGCTCTACAACAAAGCTTTCTTAGTGTCTAACAAGCTTTCTCTACCCTTAACCTTGTTCTGAACACCTCCAAAATAAAGATAATGTGGTTTGGTAAGGTGTGAATACTACCTCTGAGGGCTTTGAGCTTGAGGTAATCACCTCATAGTCACCTCATAGAAGTACTTGGGAGTATGGCTAGACTGTGCACTGTCCTTCTCTCAGCACATATCAAAGCTGAAGGCTAAAGTTAAATCTAGACTTGGTTTCCTCTATCGTAATCGCTCCTCTTTCACCCCAGCTGCCAAACTAACCATGATTCAGATGACCATCCTACCCATGCTAGGCTACCTGGGTTGAACTAGTAACTGAAAGGTTGCAAGATCGAATCGCTGAGCTGACAAGGTAAAAATCTGTCGTTCTGCCCCTGAACAAGGCAGTTAACCCACTGTTCCTAGGCTGTCATTGAAAATAAGAATTTGTTCTTAACTGATTTGCTTCGTTAAATAAAGGTTAAAAATAAATTTTAAAAGATTACGGAGACTTAATTTATAGATGGGCAGGTAAGAGTGCTCTTGAGTGGCTAGATGTTCTTTACCATTCAGCCATCAGATTTGCCACCAATGCTCCTTATAGGACACATCACTGCACTCTATACTCCTCTGTGAACTGGTAATCTCTGTATACCCGTCTCAAGACCCACTGGTTGATGCTTATTTATAAAACCCTCTTAGACCTCACTCCCCCCTATCTGAGATATCTACTGCAGCCCTCATCCTCCACATACAACACCTGTTCTGCCAGTCATATTCTGTTAAAGGTCCCCAAAGCACACACATCCCTGGGTTGCTCCTCTTTTCAGTTTGCTGCAGCTAGTGACTGGAACGAGATGCAAAAAAACACTCAAACTGGACAGTTTTATCTCAATCTCTTCATTCAAAGACTCAATCATGGACACTCTTACTGACAGTTGTGGCTGCTTTGCATGGTGTTGTCTCTACCTTTTTGCCCTCTGTGCTGTTGTCTGTGCCCAATAATGTTTGTACCATGTTTTGTGCTGCTATCTTGTTTTGTTGATACCATGTTGTTATGTTGTGTTGCTACCATGCTGTGTTATCATGTGTTGCTGCCTTGCTATGTTGTTATCTTATGTCTCTCTTTATGTAGTCTCTCTTGTTGTGATATGTGTTTTGTTTTAAACATTTTTATCTCAGGCCCCCATCCCTGCAGGAGGCCTTTGGTAGGCCGTCATTGTAAATAATAATTTGTTCTTAACTGACTTGCCAAGTTAAATAAAGGTTAAATAAACATTAATTTAAACAAATTTAAAAAGCCATTGCTGTCCAATAAAAACATTGCTGCACGTCTGAAGTTAAAATAGCATCTGGATGTTCCACAGCGCTACTGGCAAAATATTCTGTGGACAGATGAAACTAAAGTTGAGTTGTTGAAGGAACACACAACACTATGTGTGGAGAAAAAAAGGCAAAGCACACCAACATCAAAACCTCAACCCAACTGTAAAGTATGGTGGAGGGAGCATCGTGGTTTGGGCTGCTTTGCTGTCTCAGGGCCTGGACAGCTTGCTATCATTGACGGAAAAATGAATTCCCACGTTTATCAACACATTTTTCAGGATAATGTCTGTCCTTCAAATAGAAGCTCAACAGAGGTTGGTGATGCAACAGGACAACGACCCAAAACACAGAAGTAAATCAACAAGACTGGCTTCAACAGAAGAAAATACGCCTTCTGGAGAGGCCCAGTCGGTCCTGACCTCAAACCAATTGAGATTCTGTGGCATGACCTCGAGAGCAGTTCACACCAGACATCCCAAGAATATTGCTGAACTGAAACAGTTTTGTAAAGAGGAATGGTCCAAAGTTTCTCCTGACTGTTGTGCAGGTCTGATCCACAACTACAGAAAACGTTTGGTTGAGGTTATTTCTGCCAGTTATTAAATCCAAGGGTTCACATACTTTTTCCATTGGGATTGTTTGCACAGTGTGTTCAATAAAGACATGAAAACGTATAATTGTTTGTGTGTTATTAGTTTAAGCATACCGGTTTGTCTATTGTTGTGACGTAGATGGAGATCAGAATACATTTTATGACCAATTTATGCAGAGATCCAGTTATTTCCAAAGGGTTCACATACTTTTTCTTGACACTATATAGTGCATTCCTTTTGACCAGAGCCCTGTGGGATGTAAAGGAACCAGAGCCCTGTGGGATGTAAAGGAAACAGAGCCCTGTGGGATGTAAAGGAACCAGAGCCCTGTGGGATGTAAAGGAACCAGAGCCCTGTGGGATGTAAAGGAACCAGAGCCCTGTGGGATGTAAAGGAAACAGAGCCCTGTGGGATGTAAAGGAACCAGAGCCCTGTGGGATGTAAAGGAACCAGAGCCCTGTGGGATGTAAAGGAAACAGAGCCCTGTGAGATGTAAAGGAAACAGAGCCCTGTGGGATGTAAAGGAACCAGAGCCCTGTGGGATGTAAAGGAACCAGAGCCCTGTGGGATGTAAAGGAAACAGAGCCCTGTGGGATGTAAAGGAACCAGAGCCCTGTGGGATGTAAAGGAACCAGAGCCCTGTGAGATGTAAAGGAACCAGAGCCTTGTGGGATGTAAAGGAACCAGAGCCCTGTGGGATGTAAAGGAACCAGAGCCCTGTGGGATGTAAAGGAAACAGAGCCCTGTGGGATGTAAAGGAACCAGAGCCCTGCGGGATGTAAAGGAACCAGAGCCCTGTGGGATGTAAAGGGACCAGAGCCCTGTGGGATGTAAAGGAAACAGAGCCCTGTGGGATGTAAAGGGACCAGAGCCCTGTGGGATGTAAAGGAAACAGAGCCCTGTGGGATGTAAAGGAACCAGAGACCTGTGGGATGTAAAGGAACCAGAGCCCTGTGGGATGTAAAGGAACCAGAGCCCTGTGGGATGTAAAGTGACCAGAGCCCTGTGGGATGTAAAGGGACCAGAGCCCTGTGGGATGTAAAGGAACCAGAGCCCTGTGGGATGTAAAGGAACCAGAGCCCTGTGGGGTGTAAAGGAACCAGAGCCCTGGTCAAAAGTAGTGCGCTATAAAGGGAATAGGGTACTATTTGGAACGGATCCCTAATGTTAAGTTATTACCCCCATGATGCCCAGGCTACTGCAGATGCATGAGGAGATGGAGGCGTTTGAGTCGTCCGAGGACTCCCTGCAGTACCTGGAGAAACTGGTGATGAAGAAAGGGATTAGAACCGGTACCCCCTGGAGGATGAACAAGAGGTTCAAGGTCTGTCTGTCTGTAACTCAACTCTCTCTCTCTCTCTTTCTATCAACTCAGTTCATTCAGGAAGTCCTATACAGATTTCTCTATTAATTTCCTGAATTGGCCACAATCGTAGTGTGTGTTCTCTGTAAATGCTTTATTTACACTAACCCTGTGTGTATATTCAATTCTATGTCAATGACCCTCTTGGTTGGGCTGTAGGGCAGTGTTGTGTCCTGTAAAGCAGTATATCTGAGAGGGTTTTGTCTGGTGTGTGTTTGCAGGTTCTCTCTAAGTGGAGGAAAAAGGCAACGATGGTCTCCAAGCTGCTCAATTTTGGAGGCTGTTCAGAGGCGGCGAAACAACAGAGAGACAACATGTTGCCCACGGGGCCATTGGGTTGGGCAACCTTTCACTCATGGACACACACTCATGGACACACACACACACACTCACGGACACAAACACACACATACATGGCTAAACTCGGCAATGGCAAAAAGACAGATAGGATGTTGCATATGGATTTCTCTGGTTAATATCAATATCCATGGCAGTGCTGATTTTGATGTCACTGTTTTTATGTTGCAGGTGTGACTCCCCCTGTGCCACTTTTAAAGCGCCTTGCCATGCAACAGGTACTGCTGATCTGTGTTTATACACACACACACACACACACACACACACACACACACAGAGAGTATCTTTCATGTGTAATTTCTTCTGCTGTTTCCTTACAGGAGAAAATACCCTTAGTCAACGAGAACGAAGTGTCTGAAATGAGCAAGCCTCCATCTCCCAGAAAGATCCTGGCTGCAGAATCTGGCCTGTCCACATGTATGGCCTCCACCCAGGTTGCCCAGTCAGCCCCATTCTCTCCACCTCCATCTGATCAATATACCACACCGCCAACAGTAGCCACCCCACCTACATCAGCCGTGGCCCATAAGGCATCTCCCCCTAGCAGTGTGGCCTCCAGCTCCATGGACCACCTTGTCCAGTCCAGGGCCAGCTCTTCCCCCAGACACATCACCCTGGTCCTGCCTGAGGGTCCCGCCACCCCAGCTTCCACCTCAGCCTCAGCCTCCACCTCCGCTCAGCCCAGTACCAGACACATCCCTAAACCCACCAATGTGGCCATTCCCATCCACCTGACCTCCCTCTGTGTTCTTACTACCCTGGAGGAAGAAGGAGAGGAGGAAGACGGAGAGGAGGAGGAGGAAGACAGAGAGGAGGAAGACAGAGAGGAGGAAGACAGAGAGGAGGAAGAAGGAGAGGAGGAAGACGGAGAGGAGGAGGATGGGAAGAAAAAGGAGGTGCATGCTACAGTATCGTCCTCCCTCCTCAAGACGCTCTCCTCTCTGACGCTGACCCCCAAGGTGGCCCTCCATGCCACCCTGGTGCACTCGCGCCAACAGAGCAGGCATGGGCAGCTGGAGGAATGTCAGCCAGCTAGCCCCAGCTACCAGCAGGAGGAGTGTCAGCCAGCTAACCCCAGCTACCAGCAGGAGGAGTGTCATCCAGCTAACCTCAGCTACCAGCAGGAGGAGTGTCAGCCAGCTAACCCCAGCTACCAGCAGGAGGAGTGTCAGCCAGCTAACCCCGGCTACCAGCCTTACCAGGAGAGCCCGTCCAGGGGGAAGAGTGACCGAGACCAGGGGAGGACTGGTAGTGGTGCCGCTGGAGGAGTGAGGGAGTCGGGGTGGACCCAGACCCAGAGAGAGGCTGCTGGAATGGGCAGCATTGGAAGTCGGTGGAAGCTGAATTTTGCTGGGCTTGGCTCTCTTGGTTCCGGAGGGCAGAGGAGGGAAGAAGATGCCCCATGCAGCAGCACTGCCTTCAGGTCCCCTACACTGATCGACCTGGCCCCACCACGGCTGCTGGGGGCCTGGACCGAGAACATTGCCACTGTGCCGATACCCATAGGAGGGGGTGGGGGAGGCCTGGACTGGAGATCTGGAGGTCTGCCTGCTGCCCAGAGAACCAGCCCGACTCTCTGCTCTCAGTTAATCTCCCCCCTGTCCATCCCACCGGCATCCGACCCTCTGAGCCAAAGCCCTCTGACGCGCTCCCCCCTGCCGCACCTCGGCTCACGGGCCACTGACACACCTTCTCCAGACCTGGAAACCTGGACCCTAGATAGTTCTCCCTTCCTCGGTGGCATGCTGTGTGAGTCCAACCCTCCAGATCTACATGTAGGCCAAACCAGTGGTGGCAGCAACACTGACAGGCACACCCAGAGATCAGGAGGAGCCAGCTCCAGCACAGAACCACTCACCACACTCCACTCCTGGCTCAGCAGTGACAATCTCCCCACCGGAGCTGGCTCAGACTCTGGACAGTGGTCCCTCCTCTCAGAGATCGACATGTCACCACTCCGCAGCGGACTGGTCTTCTCCCCCCTTACCCCCATCTCCACCTCCGACCCCCTCACCCCCAGCTCCTCCCATACCAGAAGCACCAGAGGCAGCAAGCCAGGCAAGGAGAGACCCAGGATTGTGGAGACACCGCATTCCCCATATCACAGGCGCAACAGAGACCACAGAGATTATTATGGGAAGATGTAGCAAAAATATATATTTTTTGGCAGCCTATTTTGTCAAGTTCATTGCCTTTTACTTGGGTTATCTAAGTATTAATTCAAATGTTTATTTTATCAAAGAATTTAGTTAAGACGAATGTTTTTTTATTGATAAAATAGGACAGGGCCTCTAAAGCGGAACTAATTTAATGAGGGGTTTTGTTTCAGTGAAAGCAGAGGAATGTTTTGACCGCAGGACCGTTCCCAAACTTTGGTATGTGCATTCATTCTCGGGAATTTATTTTTTATAATAAACTGTTCCCAACCTGAATAATTTCATATCACTTACGTAAATTGAATAAGCACAATTAATGAAAATTATGCTAAATACTTTTTGTCGCGTACTGCATGCATAACGTTACTTTGATATTGGCTTGTTGAATATTCACTTCCTAAATATTGTCACATGCTAAAGCAAGCTAACATAAACATTGCATAAAGCGAGTTGGCTACGTTTTCTATTTACCATTTGCATTACATTAGTTTGCTCACTAACCTCTGAAATATGCGCTGTAAAATAATGGCATTTGCTAGAAATACCAAGTATTCCCGAAAACAACCTCCTTACATATCCCCAACAACCTCAAGTTGCTGCTAGTGGTCGGCTCATATAGATGGTGTGTGATTATGCGGTTAGGACAGCAGCGTCTAACACGTTTTAACAGATCTGTGTCCAGACTGAGTCTCGTACTTTAACGTGGCTGATTTAGCGACTCACTGACTCCATCCAATTTAGTGTCAAGAGTAAGCGAACAGAGACGTTACCATTATATGACTTGTGCTTCTGTCAAGTGATGACAAGCAGATGATGCCTGTACTATAAGACAGCAATTTGCATGATCCTAGATAACCACAGCCTTTCATGGTTGTAGTTCATTCACAAGACAAGGGAAATATGACAATCTGGTTGCTCCTCAGCCCTCTAGGTGGTTGGTGCTGGCCTGGTGATAGTCTGCCATGGAGAGAGATGGGAGTAATGTTACATCATCTCTCTAGGTGGTTGGCGCTGGCCTGGTGATAGTCTGCCATGGAGAGAGATGGGAGTAATGTTACATCATCTCTCTAGGTGGTTGGCGCTGGCCTGGTGATAGTCTGCCATGGAGAGAGATGGCAGTAATGTTACATCATCTATCTAGGTGGTTGGTGCTGGCCTGGTGATAGTCTGCCATGGAGAGAGATGCAGTTGATGGGGTTCTGCTGGACTGTCCCTGGGTACCAGTGTGTATCAGTGGGTCTCAGCTCCTGGCAAAGACCTGGTTTGGGGACACAGCGTACCGCATCCTGCTCACGGACCTGCACTCTGTGTGGGAGGAGGAGATGGACACCAGGGCCATCCAGGACAGAGCTCAGGCAAGGAGGACACACACATATATGTACACACACACACACACACACATATATGTACACACACACACACATATATGTACACACACACACACACATATATGTACACACACACACAAATTAAAGTACATTTCAACAGCCTTTGAAAAAATGTCCTCTCTGTCATAACAGGAGCTGAACAGGCGATTGCGGGCTCCCGTCCACGCCTTCTTCTCTCACATGTGTGAGGTGGCTCACCCCTGTCTGTCTGGGCGGGTGGAGGACGGGGGGGCGCTTCAGTTCTCCCTCAACCACCACGGCGGTGACATCAACCTGAAGTTGAAGAGTGAGCTGGCTGGGGTGCCTTTCTACTGGGAATTCCGCTGCACCCCTGCCCCTGTGGCTTTGGTACGATCTATAGACTTAACTGAACACCAACTCTATACTCAACTTTCACTGAACTTTTCTGTGTGTTTGTGTGTTTTTATGCAAGCCCCAGTGTGTTTGTGTGTGTGCGCGCGCTCTATAACTAATGGTTGTGTAATGTGTATTGGTGTGTTCTATCAGGTGTGCAGTCAGCTTGTGCGCCCCCTGCTGTTGATGAGCAGGTTACTGCAGAGACAGGTGGGCCAACTGGGAGCTCTGCTGGCCAGGAAAGACACTGAGCTCCAAGACTACAGGGACAATGGGGCAGTGCTGAGCAGAGGTAGGCTCTACGTGCAGAGAAACAAAAATACACTCATTAAACACAACATACACACCTGTTCCTCTCGTTGGTGTGTGTGTTTTGCAGAGCGATTGCAGACAGAGTTGTTTGAGGAACAAAGCTACAGAGAGAACTTCCTGACACAGGTAAGTTTCATAGTCGCAGTCTCAGGCATACTGAACATGCATAGTTAGGAGGAATATATTATTGGGAAAGAGAGCCTGGCAAGAGCCGCCTTTGAATACTCAGCTTAGTAAGTAAGCCAATAAACCAGGTTTCTGCTGCGATATTTTGTGTGTGTCTCTCTCTGGGCGTGGCCTTCCATAAAATAATAAAGATTATTAATGACTTCTAGTTTCCTACTTGGATGGTTGTCTGTCCTTGTTGTATCTAGTGATCACTGACAGAGTAGTGTGTCCACACTTTTGTAAATGACCGTTATTTTAATAATGAAGTTCTAATTGAACCTTTATCTAGACCTGAAAGACAATCGGGTGTTCAGGCTTTAAAGGAAATGCTTTGTTTGCACAAGGCGCTCATTGTGCTCAGTTGCATGGCACCCTGGGTCGTCCAGTGAGGACTGGGTTCTTGCTCAGCCAACTGGTGAATGTAGTTTGTTCTGTTCTAGGGGCATTATAGCCATGAGGTGGTTGGTGGGAGGTGCTGGGTTTGGCTGGATCATGGCCAAGTACACTTCCCGTTGGGTTAAAGCCAGGTAAAGAGGCTTGGAGGACACGATGCGCTCTTGTATCTCCATATTAGCCTCGGTGGCCTCTTCAGGGGAGAAGGGGCTGATAAACCTCTTACTGCTGCCGCCCTCGGTCATCACCTTGGCACGAGGGCGGCATAGTTACCGTATAATCACGTAACTGACGATCATGAAAATAAACTAACTGTCATAACCTATAAAAACATTATGGAAGGAATAGCTGACTGAAGACGGGACGGATGGGCATTCGTTGAGTCTGTTTCTACGGTTACATGGACTCTTTACAACGTAAGGAGACTTTGTTGCTCCTTGCTGTAGCAAACAAGGCTTTGGTTGCCTAGGCAACGCCCCACTTCCTGCAGCACATGCGGGAGTGGAGGAGAGAAGAAAATGTGCGTCTTTAAAATAATAATTAAAACATTTTGCTATTCAAACGATTATAACGCTGACCGCGGTCATTATGCAGACCAATAACCTTCATCCAAAATGCAATGACCGTCACAGCTCTACTTTGCACTTATGATGAGTCCGCTCGGGAAAATCAACTTTCTTAGACGATCGTCGTGCACTCCCGTCATCCAGATGATATAGATTTACGCTCCTCTTGTGCGTAGTCTCCTGGGTCGCCTGGTGAGGGCTGGGTCCTTGCTCTTACCCCCCCAAAATGCTCCCCTCCCCTGTTATTGGTCCTTTGAAGAGGTTAGAATGTTTTTGGAGGGTATAATTTTGCCTCTAACGTTCTGTCATTATTCACGATTATGCGCAATCATGGTAGAATCAACATTACTGTTGAAGTGTTTAGAAACATTCTATTCTTATTTCCAATAAATGTGACTCCAAAATGACACAATACATTATTCAACATTCAGTTCCTATTCCCAAACTGCAAAGGCATCGAACAAGTTTGTAAAGTCACAAGAATGATGTGGTCATTGTGTGCTAGGAATATGTGACCAAATACTACACGTTTGACTACTTTAATACACTATAGGTGCATTGTTTTCCCAATACGTCTGACACCTTCAAATGGAGGGACCTGATACACAAAGTGCTTTCCTTTCTAATCTAAACGGTAACAGGTGTATGGAAATACCACTGAATAAAAGGTGACTTTGTGTCCTGTCGCCTCATAGGAAACATGCTGGAAGAGAGGAGAAAGTTGTAGCTGTCTAGATGAATACGCCGGAGAGTGTGTGTGCAGTCAGGTCCCAAATGATTGGCCCCCTTGATAAAGAGGAGCAAAAAAAGTCTATAAAATATATAGCTGATTATGCAAACACACATTTAGATCATTTGTTTGTCAAAGTGTTTTATTGTAAGAATATAGCTTGAATACTTCCTATTTATGCTCAAAATAAATTGTCTGAATTGCTTTTGTGTTAACAGTAGTAGAGGGATCCATGCAGTTGATGTGTGTGTTTGTTTGGTGCCCTGGTAGTTTGATGAGCCTGTGTTTTAGTTAGTGTGTTTCAGTTTGACTGTGTGGTAGGATGTGGAATTTCTCAGTCCGCTGCTCCATTGACCCCCATCCCTGACCTGTGTGTGTGTTTTGGCATTTCGAAGTGTCCTGGGGAATGTAGAGATGGATTTTTGTCTGAACTCTGCAGTGTGAAACAGGGGGCAGGCAGGGTCCACTCTCCCTCCCTCCTGTCCCGTACGGAGGGTAGTGGGTACTCGTCCTCCTTCCTGACCCCGTCGAGGCCCTCTACCTTGGGCTCGGACCTTACTATAGTAAACCTCCCTGGAGTTTTGGGGAAATGCTCATCTGGACATGGCCCATAAAGAGAATGGCAATGCATGCAGGGGAACGTGGCCTTTCCTCCTCTCAGATCAAAGTACACACACCTCACACCCTTCTTCTCCCGGCCACGGCAAATTCCACTGAGCACCGACAGGCCGCCACGGACCAAAGTCCAAACTGAAAATAAGTGTCTGGAAAAATTTCACTGCGAAGTGTCAAGGCAACACACACACTGGAGAGGGAGGTGGCGTCCATGGCCAGCCATTCCTTTGGGCTCATGGCCTAACCAGTAGACAGATGGGTGGAGGAGGTGGCGCTAGGCGAGGAGCCGTGGCATGTGTGTGTAGTATTTATCTATAGGAGGTGGTGTCTCCGTTTGCATTTCCCCCTCTGGGAAGACTCTCTGTGTACCTTTTGTGTCCGTCTGTCTCTCCTGGTGTCTTGCTGTTTTAGCCTTCAGCTCGTAGGGCAATACTGGGATCTGTTTTAGCCTCCAGCCTTCAGCTCGTAGGGCAATACTGGGATCTGTTTTAGCCTCCAGCCTTCAGCTCATAGGGCAATACTGGGATCTGTTTTAGCCTCCAGCCTTCGGCTCGTAGGGCAATACTGGGATCTGTTTTAGCCTCCAGCCTTCAGCTCGTAGGGCAATACTGGGATCTGTTTTAGCCTCCAGCCTTCGGCTCGTAAGACTATACTGGGATCTGTTTTAGCCTCCAGCCTTCGGCTCGTAAGACTATACTGGGAACCCAGGCCCAGATAATGCCCCCTTCACCTCTGCTCACCGCAGTCAACACGGCGCCTACCTTTTGATGGTGACTCTTACTCAATGGCTACTGAAAGATGCCTTTATCTGTGGGCAAACACATTTAGAATGACATATCTGTCCTTCAAAGTGGTGAGCAGGGGTATTTTTGGAGAATGATTTTCCTGCAAATGAAAGGGAGGAGAGAGGAAGGACTTCTCTGTTTGTCGACAGACCTGGGTTCAAATAGCATTTGAAATCTTTCAGATACTTGCACTCTGCTTGATTGAGCTTGCCTTCCAATGGAATGGTCCCAAAAGTGCAAACGCTGCCATCCGGGCAGGCTCAGGGAACCGCTCAAAGTAGTTCAAATACTATTTGAACCCAGGTGTGGTTTGTACCTTCCTTCACTCCACCCCTCCTCTCATCCCACCACTGGGGATTTTCTATTGCCATCCTCTTCCACTGTAGAGTAGACCTCCTGGAAAGGAGGATGAGAGAGATGTGCAGATGAAAGGAGGGGAACGAGACAGACGGGGAAGAGAAAGTCAACCCAGGTACCTTTCTAGCTTTCCATTGGAGCCCCCTCATCACCCCACAGTAACACCCCACCCACCACAGGTCAACATTGACATGGAGGTTGGAATTAGACTACCCGTCCACTGTCTCTCTCACACACACACACACACACACACACACACACACACACACACACCGTGTCCTGGGTTCATCTGGAATCTAGATGTCCATTTCTGATGTGAAGGTGGAGGGGCCCAGAGTGACAGTGTTGTGGTGAAAAACCCTTCTGTCCTTCTTTTAGATCACACTAATCTCCATCTGGGCTTTTGTCGTTTTCACCTGTTTTTGACCCGTTTTGGGGCTATTTTGTCACCGCTTGTGGATCTGGCCTGGCAAGGGGCGTGTCTGTTTGTCCACACTGGACCGGGTAATGACGCATGGTTTTGGTTTCAGAGGGGAGGGTGTGTCGTTGAGTGTTCCTTTTTCTGTGTGAGTGGGACCAGTATGTGTGTGTGTGACCAGTCCGCAGCAGTGACGCATGCCTTGGGGTTTTGGTGCTGAGAGGAGAAAAACATTGTGACTGAGTGAAAGAGGGGGGGGGGGGGGGGGGGGGGGGGGGGGGGGACATGTTCCCTGTGGTCTACCTCACGCTCCATACCCCACACCCCTCCTCCCCCATGCTGGATAGGAACAGGCGGGTCAGATCAGGGGAGTGGAGCGTTTACAGTCCCCCTAACACTGTGAGTTAACATGTTAGTCTATCTGTAGTGCTGTGGATTTGGTTCTCCCTGGGGGTCTATGGGTTGGGGGTCGGGGAGAAGTCTGGAAGCAGGGGATGTGGGGAGCTACTGCGGGTTTGTGGTTAGCATCTCCCCCCTGGTTATTCAGGGGCTCCCTCCGCCAGAGGCTGTCATCACCTCTGGACTTCAGATCTGGCTCTGCTGCTCCTGTCATCACCTCTGGACTTCAGATCTGGCTCTGCTGCTCCTGTCATCACCTCTGGACTTCAGATCTGGCTCTGCTGCTCCTGTCATCACCTCTGGACTTCAGACCTGGCTCTGCTGCTCCTGTCATCACCTCTGGACTTCAGACCTGGCTCTGCTGCTCCTGTCATCACCTCTGGACTTCAGATCTGGCTCTGCTGCTCCTGTCATCACCTCTGGACTTCAGATCTGGCTCTGCTGCTCCTGTCATCACCTCTGGACTTCAGATCTGGCTCTGCTGCTCCTGTCATCACCTCTGGACTTCAGATCTGGCTCTGCTGCTCCTGTCATCACCTCTGGACTTCAGATCTGGCTCTGCTGCTCCTGTCATCACCTCTGGACTTCAGATCTGGCTCTGCTGCTCCTATCATCTCCCTTTATGTAGATGTCATGTATTTTCTGTCTTCATTGAACAGAGAGAGAGTTGGTGTCAAAGGGCAGCAGGCCCTATTTAAACCTATGCAGACAGTGTAGACCTGTGTGTTGGAGGCTGCAGCATTACCGCTAGACCAGCCACCTGTGTGAACTGTCATACAGCTCCTGTCTAGATCAGTCCAAGCACTGCTAGATAGATAGAGGCTGTTTTGAGATCAGTGGCTGAGCTGATGCCATGGTTCTATGCTCTGGTCATCCTCTCTTGCATTCCTCTCCATGTCTTTCTCTCGTTCACCTCTCTCCTCTTCTCCCACCTCTCTTGCTCTCTCTCTCCCTCCCCCCACACTCTCTCTCTCCCTCTTCCCTTTTATCCCCCTCTCTTGCTCTCCCCCCTTTCCTCCTCTATCTCTCTCCCTCCTTCTCCCCCCTCTCTCTCTCTCTCCCCCCATGCTCCCCACCCCTTTTCCTCCTCTATCTACCTCTCTCTCCCTTTCTCTCTCTCCCTCCCTCTCCCCTCTTCTCCCCTCTCTCTCTCCCCTCTTCTCCCCTCTCTCTCCCTCTTCCCTCTGCTCCCCCCTCTCTCTCTCTCTCCCCCATCCCCTTTCCTCCTCTACCTCTCTCTCCCCTCTTCTCCCCCCCCCCCCCCCCCCCTCTCTCTCTCCCTCTTCTGTGTGGTAAATCATTGACAGCGGTGTTCTAAACAGGAGTGGGCCTTATCACACACGGCTGAGGAATTCCTGCTCTGTGTGACTGTAGGTAGGACTCCCTATAAACTAACAGCAATACAGTCAGTTGGACCAGCTCCTGTTGCCCTGTTCTACCAGACTCAGTCAGTTGGTCCAGCTCCTGTTGCCCTGTTCTACCAGACACAGTCAGTTGGACCAGCTCCTGTTGCCCTGTTCTACCAGACACAGTCAGTTGGACCAGCTCCTGTTGCCCTGTTCTACCAGACAGTCAGTTGGGCCAGCTCCTGTTGCCCTGTTCTACCAGACACAGTCAGTTGGACCAGCTCCTGTTGCCCTGTTCTACCAGACACAGTCAGTTGGACCAACTCCTGTTGCCCTGTTCTACCAGACACAGTCAGTTGGACCAGCTCCTGTTGCCCTGTTCTACCAGACACAGTCAGTTGGACCAGCTCCTGTTGCCCTGTTCTACCAGACACAGTCAGTTGGACCAGCTCCTGTTGCCCTGTTCTACCAGACACAGTCAGTTGGACCAGCTCCTGTTGCCCTGTTCTACCAGACACAGTCAGTTGGACCAGCTCCTGTTGCCCTGTTCTACCAGACTCAGTCAGTTGGACCAGCTCCTGTTGCCCTGTTCTACCAGACACAGTCAGTTGGACCAGCTCCTGTTGCCCTGTTCTACCAGACACAGTCAGTTGGACCAGCTCCTGTTGCCCTGTTCTACCAGACACAGTCAGATGGACCAGCTCCTGTTGCCCTGTTCTACCAGACACAGTCAGTTGGACCAGCTCCTGTTGCCCTGTTCTACCAGACACAGTCAGTTGGACCAGCTCCTGTTGCCCTGTTCTACCAGACTCAGTCAGTTGGACCAACTCCTGTTGCCCTGTTCTACCAGACACAGTTAGTTGGACCAGCTCCTGTTGCCCTGTTCTACCAGAGTCAGTCAGTTGGACCAACTCCTGTTGCCCTGTTCTACCAGACACAGTCAGTTGGACCAGCTCCTGTTGCCCTGTTCTACCAGACTCAGTCAGTTGGACCAGCTCCTGTTGCCCTGTTCTACCAGACTCAGTCAGTTGGACCAGCTCCTGTTGCCCTGTTCTACCAGACTCAGTCAGTTGGACCAGCTCCTGTTGCCCTGTTCTACCAGACTCAGTCAGTTGGACCAGCTCCTGTTGCCCTGTTCTACCAGACTCAGTCAGTTAGACCAGCTCCTGTTGCCCTGTTCTACCAGACACAGTCAGTTGGACCAGCTCCTGTTGCCCTGTTCTACCAGACACAGTCAGTTGGACCAGCTCCTGTTGCCCTGTTCTACCAGACAGTCAGTTGGACCAGCTCCTGTTGCCCTGTTCTACCAGACACAGTCAGTTGGACCAGCTCCTGTTGCCCTGTTCTACCAGAGTCAGTCAGTTGGACCAGCTCCTGTTGCCCTGTTCTACCAGACTCAGTCAGTTAGACCAGCTCCTGTTGCCCTGTTCTACCAGACACAGTCAGTTGGACCAGCTCCTGTTGCCCTGTTCTACCAGACTCAGTCAGTTAGACCAGCTCCTGTTGCCCTGTTCTACCAGACACAGTCAGTTGGACCAGCTCCTGTTGCCCTGTTCTACCAGACTCAGTCAGTTAGACCAGCTCCTGTTGCCCTGTTCTACCAGACACAGTCAGTTGGACCAGCTCCTGTTGCCCTGTTCTACCAGACTCAGTCAGTTGGACCAGCTCCTGTGGCTCACTGGCACAGCCTGGGTTAGATTACCCTGTTAGTTTGGTGGAGAGGCATGAGGTGATGGACTGAGTTTTGTTGTTTTTTAGAGGGGTGTTTTTAAAGGTATGAGCTGGGTTTGGTAGTTTTTAGAAGCACAGTTTTGAGGGTATTATGTGGGTTTTGTAGTTTTAGGGGTTTGCTTTGAGGGAAGGGCTTTTTGTAGTTTTTAGAGGTATAGTTGTATGCTTCAGTTTGTTATGTAAGTATAAAACACTGTAACAAACTTAACCCTGATGAACCCCGTTTATATACGATTTACCCCAAGTGAGGTAACTTTCTCAGGTTTGTGGGTAGTGTGTTTGCCTTCGGGGTCATGGTGACCCAGGTTGAACCCTTGCCAGGGATGATGCAATAACTGGCGTTCACTGCTACAGTACTGTCTAGAACTCTTAGAGGATATCGGTGACTCAACCCGGTGGTTAATAACTCAGGTGATACCTGGCAACCCGGTGGTTAATAACTCAGGTGATACCTGGCAACCCGGTGGTTAATAACTCAGGTGATACCTGGCAACCCGGTGGTTAATAACTCAGGTGATACCTGGCAACCCGGTGGTTAATAACTCAGGTGATACCTGGCAACCCGGTGGTTAATAACTCAGGTGATACCTGGCAACCCGGTGGTTAATAACTCAGGTGATACCTGGCAACCCTGTGGTTAATAACTCAGGTGATACCTGGCAACCCGGTGGTTAATAACTCAGGTGATACCTGGCAACCCGGTGGTTAATAACTCAGGTGATACCTGGCAACCCGGTGGTTAATAACTCAGGTGATACCTGGCAACCCGTTGGTTAATAACTCAGGTGATACCTGGCAACCCTGTGGTTAATAACTCAGGTGATACCTGGCAACCCTGTGGTTAATAACTCAGGTGATACCTGGCAACCCGGTGGTTAATAACTCAGGTGATACCTGGCAACCCGGTGGTTAATAACTCAGGTGATACCTGGCAACCCGGTGGTTAATAACTCAGGTGATACCTGGCAACCCGGTGGTTAATAACTCAGGTGATACCTGGCAACCCGGTGGTTAATAACTCAGGTGATACCTGGCAACCCGGTGGTTAATAACTCAGGTGATACCTGGCAACCCTGTGGTTAATAACTCAGGTGATACCTGGCAACCCGGTGGTTAATAACTCAGGTGATACCTGGCAACCCGGTGGTTAATAACTCAGGTGATACCTGGCAACCCGGTGGTTAATAACTCAGGTGATACCTGGCAACCCGGTGGTTAATAACTCAGGTGATACCTGGCAACCCGGTGGTTAATAACTCAGGTGATACCTGGCAACCCTGTGGGTTGAATAGCACCCCCTTGTGCTCGGGAGACCCCACTGCTCCCAGGCGCTTACAGCTGGACCAGTGTCCCACAGCTGAGTGCTGACTTTCTTTGGCATCAGGTTGGGTGCAAAGGTGTCCATCTCTGTCATTTGATTGGGTGATGTAATGACTGAAACAGAGTCACTTAAAGTGACTGGCTGCTGTCTGTCAGTGGATCCTGCTTGGTCACTGATGTTTTATTGACAGACGTACTGGACGTACTCTTCATGGAACTTCATGCCCACCCCTCCCTCACTAGGGGGGTGGGAGGCCTCTGGTGGTAATGGAACCCCAGGCTCTGGGCTGGGCCTCATAATCATTCCTAACTGATAAGCATGTAAAGTCCCTAAAACCATCCTGGACTGGAGGCCAACTGGTAGGCCAGGACCAGAGAAGGAGAGATCAACAGAAAGAGAGATGAGAGAAGATCTTTATAATATCCTTCTTTCTTCTCTTCCCTCCCCTCTTCCCTAATAGAGAGGACAGAGAGAGTGGCTGCAGTCCATGTTATTTGTACCCCCTCAGCCCTCGCGCTAGCCACTTTCCCGGATTCAGTTTGATTGCCATCTTAGATGGATGTCCAGTTCACTAACGTTGCCCCCTCGGCCCTCCATTTAGCTGGAGAGAGTGAGTGAAGAACTTTAATCGCTTTTGGGGTTGATATGACCCACAAATCAATGCAAACTGTAGCCATGTGTCAAATTCTGGTGGCCGCGAAGTGTCAAATTTAATCAACACGGCTCTATTTTCGCTGTGTCAGACAAACTTACGATGCTAGCTTGGTGAAAAATATATATACTGTGGATGACATTGATTTTAGCGTTGACAAATTGGCTTAGTCTCGTAGTGAGGAGCCCATAAAACGTAGCAAGCTTCATAAACATATTTTTGGGGAATTCTGAAATTTATTGGAATACATGACCATACTATAAAACTAGCTTGCCAGCTATGGGGAACTTTAGCTAGCTACCTGACAGGAGTGCTAGTGAGCTACGTTAGCTTGCTAGGTACAGTATATTAATAGCTTTAGGTTGGTTGTTTTTTAAATCAACTTGAAGATTTCCACCTAGGACGTTGCCTCTCCGAACATCACTCTCCCTCGCTTGGGCAAGGGACATTTTAAGGTTCACTGGGATGTGACAATGTAAAACGCCATTCAAGGACTGAGGGGTTAGGGGCCGAGGGCCGTCTACTTTGAGTTTGGACTGCAGCCAGTGTTTACATCACGTGTCTGAGGGTTGCTGGGATCTGTGTAGCGCTGGGCCGGCAGCCCATCCTGATGTCTTGTGGGACGCCACACTGGGCCGTCTAGAACCAGGCCCGCCAGCTGAAGGGGCAGTGACAGGGAGCCGGCCAGGCCACAATGGCCCTAATTACAGGCCCCGAGGCAGGGGAGAGCCCTGTGGAAACTGTGTGCAAGTGGAGGGATGGAAGAAGGAGAAAAGGAGACACGAGGAAGGATCTTTCTCAATTCATCTTTCCTCGATCCCTTGCATCCTCTACCCTTGCATCCTCTTCTAAACCATTGGAGAGGCTCTGAGGGGAGGGACCTTGGATAGTCAGTTCGATGTGTTCTTCATTGTTGCCTGTGATCAGAGGTTGTCTTTCCTTATTCACCATGTAGAATCTTGAACAGCTGTCGGTGATGGCTTTCTACATTTACACCCTTCTACCTCACCATGTCTGTTTTTAGGGACAAGGCCTGGGGTTTGTGTGTTTGTACCTCACCATGTGTCTGTTTTTAGGGACAAGGCCTGGGGTTTATGTGTGTTTGTACCTCACCATGTCTGTTTTTAGGGACAATACCTGGGGTTTATGTGGGTAGAGCATTGGACCAGTAATCATAAAGGTTGCTGGATCGAATCCTAGAGCTGACAACGTAAAAATCTGTCGTTCTGCCCCTGAGCAAGGCAGTTAACCCACTGTTCCCCGGGCGCCGAAGTCGTGGATGTCGATTAAGGCAGCCCCCCGCACCTCTCTGTTTCAGAGGGGTTGGGTTAAATGTGGAAGACACATTTCAGTTGAAGGCATTCAGTTGTATAACTGACTAGGTATCCCCTTTCCCTGTTTCTACTTCTCTACCTCACCATGTGTCTGTTTTTAGGGACAAGGCCTGGTATTGATAAGCGGTGCCTGGTTTCCTCCAGACATTACGGCTTGTCATTCAGGCCAAAGGGTTCAATCTTGGTTTCATCAGACCAGTGAATCTTATTTCTCGTGTTCTGAGAGTCCTTTAGGTGCCTTTTGGCAAACTCCAAGCGGGCTGCCATGTGCCTTTTACTTCCGTCTGGCCACTCTACCATAAAGGCCTGATTGGTGGAGTGTTACAGAGATGGTTGTCCTTCTGGAAGGTTCTCCCATCTCCACAGAGGACCTCTGGAGCTCTGTCAGAGTGATCATCGGGTTCTTGGTCCCCTCCCTGACCAAGGCCCTAATCTCCCGATTGCTCAGTTTTTATGTGTGTGTGTATGTATATAGAGTATTTTTGTCTGTAATGTCTTTTTCGTTATGTCAGACCCCAGGAAGACTAGCTGTCATCATTGGCGTCGGCTATTGGGGATCCTCATAAAATCATAAATCCCCTCCAGAGGTCTGACCCCCTCTCCTCCTGTCAGTTGTCCCAGAGAGAGGGAGTGATGTGGGGAAGCCTCTCCTCAGTCTCCTGGCTCCTCTCCTGGCCTGAGAGAAAGAAAGAGGGTGAGAGTAGTTGACTGGGCAGAGAGGGAGAAAGAGGGTGAGAGTAGTTGACAGGGAAGAGAGGGAGAAGAGGTTGAGATGGAGAAAGAGGGTGAGAGTAGTTGACTGGGAAGAGGGGAGAAAGAAAGAGGGTGAGAGTAGTTGACTGGGAAGAGAGGGAGAAAGAGGGTGAGTAGTTGACTGGGAAGAGAGGGAGAAAGAGGGTGAGAGTAGTTGACAGGGAAGAGAGGGAGAAAGAGGGTGAGAGGGAGAAAGAGGGTGAGAGTAGTTGACTGGGAAGAGAGGGAGAAGAGGTTGAGAGGGAGAAAGAGGGTGAGAGTAGTTGACTGGGAAGAGAGGGAGAAAGAGGGTGAGAGTAGTTGACTGGGAAGAGAGGGAGAAAGAGGGTGAGAGTAGTTGACTGGGAAGAGAGGGAGAAAGAGGGTGAGAGTAGTTGACAGGGAAGAGAGGGAGAAAGAGGGTGATAGGGAGAAAGAGGGTGAGAGTAGTTGACTGGGAAGAGAGGGAGAAGAGGTTGAGAGGGAGAAAGAGGGTGAGTAGTTGACTGGGAAGAGAGGGAGAAAGAGGGTGAGAGTAGTTGACTGGGAAGAGAGGGAGAAGAGGTTGAGAGGGAGAAAGAGGGTGAGAGTAGTTGACAGGGAAGAGAGGGAGAAAGAGGGTGAGAGTAGTTGACTGGGAAGAGTGGGAGAAAGAGGGTGAGAGTAGTTGAGAGGGAGAAAGAGGGTGAGAGTAGTTGACAGGGAAGAGATGGAGAAAGAGGGTGAGAGTAGTTGACTGGGAAGAGTGGGAGAAAGAGGGTGAGAGTAGTTGAGAGGGAGAAAGAGGGTGAGAGTAGTTGACAGGGAAGAGAGGGAGAAAGAGGGTGAGAGTAGTTGACTGGGAAGAGTGGGAGAAAGAGGGTGAGAGTAGTTGAGAGGGAGAAAGAGGGTGAGAGTAGTTGACAGGGAAGAGATGGAGAAAGAGGGTGAGAGTAGTTGATAGGGAAGAGAGGGAGAAGAGGTTGAGAGGGAGAAAGAGGGTGAGAGTAGTTGACAGGGAAGAGAGAGAGAAGAGGTTGAGAGGGAGAAAGAGGGTGAGAGTAGTTGACTGGGAAGAGAGAGAGAAAGAGGGTGAGAGTAGTTGACAGGGAAGAGAGAGAGAAGAGGTTGAGAGGGAGAAAGAGGGTGAGAGTAGTTGACTGGGAAGAGAGAGAGAAAGAGGGTGAGAGTAGTTGACAGGGAAGTGCAGACAGATATGACCAGATGCGCTTTCAGGGTTTAAAGGCAGACGGACCATTAGGACTTCACCTGCCTCTGTTTGTTGTTCCATACCCATCTGCCAGCCTGGCGTGTGTAGTAGAATATCAATATCCAATGTGGTTGTTTTAGGTCCTGTAACCTCTGCGTAAGGCGATATGGGTCAGTGGTTACTGACTAGTGTGTATGGGTCAGTGGTTACTGACTAGGGTGTTGGGGTTAGGGGTCAGTGGTTACTGGCTAGGGTGTCGGGGTTAGGGGTCACTGACTAGGGTGTCGGGGTTAGGGGTCAGTGGTTACTGACTAGGGTGTAGGGGTCAGTGGTTACTGACTAGGGTGTCAGGGTTAGGGGTCAGTGATTACTGACTAGGGTCAGTGGTTACTGACTAGGGGTCAGTGGTTACTGATTAGGGTGTCGGGGTTAGGGGTCAGTGGTTACTGACTAGGGTGTATGGGTCAGTGGTTACTGGCTAGGGTGTCAGGGTTAGGGGTCACTGACTAGGGTGTCGGGGTTAGGGGTCAGTGGTTACTGACTAGGGTCAGTGGTTACTGACTAGGGTGTCGGGGATAGGGGTCAGTGGTTACTGACTAGGGTGTAGGGGTCAGTGGTTCATGACTAGGGGTCAGTGGTTACTGACTAGGGTTTTCGGGGCTAGGGGTCAGTGGTTACTGACTAGGGGGTCGGGGCTAGGGGTCAGTGGTTACTGACTAGGGGGTTGGGGCTAGGGGTCAGTGGTTACTGACTAGGGGGTTGGGGCTAGGGGTCAGTGGTTACTGACTAGGGGGTTGGGGCTAGGGGTCAGTGGTTACTGACTAGGGGGTTGGGGCTAGGGGTCAGTGGTTACTGACTAGGGTGTCGAGGCTAGGGGTCAGTGGTTACTGACTAGGGTGTCTGGGTCAGTGGTTACTGACTAGGGTGTCTGGGTCAGTGGTTACTGACTTAAGTGTCTGGGTCAGTGGTTACTGACTTGGGTGTCGGGGTCAGTGGTTACTGACTAGGGTGTCTGGGTCAGTGGTTACTGACTAGGGTGTCTGGGTCAGTGGTTACTGACTAGGGTGTCGGGGCTAGGGGTCAGTGGTTACTGACTAGGGTGTCGGGGCTAGGGGTCAGTGGTTACTGACTAGGGGTCAGTGGTTCCTGACTAGGGTTCAGTGGTTACTGACTAGGGTGTCGGGGCTAGGGGTCAGTGGTTACTGACTAGGGTGTCTGGGTCAGTGGTTACTGACTAGGGTGTCGGGGCTAGGGGTCAGTGGTTCCTGACTAGGGTGTATGGGTCAGTGGTTACTGACTAGGGTGTAGGGGTAAATGGTTCCTGACTAGGGTGTAGGGGTTAGTGGTTCCTGACTAGGGTGTATGGGTCAGTGGTTCCTGACTAGGGTGTATGGGTCAGTGGTTCCTGACTAGGGTGTATGGGTCAGTGGTTACTGACTAGGGTGTAGGGGTTAGTGGTTACTGACTAGGGTGTAGGGGTTAGTGGTTACTGACTAGGGTGTAGGGGTCAGTGGTTCCTGACTAGGGGTCAGTGGTTCATGACTAGGGTGTAGGGGTCAGTGGTTCCTGACTAGGGTGTAGGGGTCAGTGGTTCCTGACTAGGGTGTAGGGGTCAGTGGTTCCTGACTAGGGTGTAGGGGTCAGTGGTTCCTGACTAGGGTGTAGGGGTTAGGGGCCATTTTAGGATCCAGCATCAGTGTTCTTACTATAGATCAGGTGAGGCCTCAGCAGTCTGTACCAGGGTTCCATGAAGGTCGGTCAGCACCAATCCCCACTACTCAACACCAGCCTAGAGACTGGTCTATCTCAGAAAACAACACCGGCCTAGAGACTGGTCTATCTCAGAAAACAACACCGGCCTAGAGACTGGTCTATCTCAGAAAACAACACCGGCCTAGAGACTGGTCTATCTCAGAAAACAACACCGGCCTAGAGACGGTTCTGTCTCAGAAAACAACACCAGCCTAGAGACTGGTCTATTTCAGAAAACAACACCGGCCTAGAGACTGGTCTATCTCAGAAAACAACACCGGCCTAGAGACTGGTCTATTTCAGAAAACAACACCGGCCTAGAGACTGGTCTATTTCAGAAAACAACACCGGCCTAGAGACTGGTCTATCTCAGAAAACAACACCGGCCTAGAGACTGGTCTATCTCAGAAAACAACACCGGCCTAGAGACTGGTCTATTTCAGAAAACAACACCGGCCTAGAGACTGTTCTGTCTCAGAAAACAACACCGGCCTAGAGACTGGTCTATCTCAGAAAACAACACCGGCCTAGAGACTGTTCTGTCTCAGAAAACAACACCGGCCTAGAGACTGGTCTATCTCATAAAACAACACCGGCCTAGAGACTGGTCTATCTCATAAAACAACACCAGCCTAGAGACTGTTCTGTCTCAGAAAACAACACCAGCCTAGAGACTGGTCTATTTCAGAAAACAACACCGGCCTAGAGACTGTTCTATCTCATAAAACAACACCGGCCTAGAGACTGGTCTGTCTCAGAAAACAACACCAGCCTAGAGACTGGTCTATCTCATAAAACAACACCGGCCTAGAGACTGGTCTATCTCATAAAACAACACCAGCCTAGAGACTGTTCTGTCTCAGAAAACAACACCAGCCTAGAGACTGGTCTATTTCAGAAAACAACACCGGCCTAGAGACTGTTCTATCTCATAAAACAACACCAGCCTAGAGACTGGTCTATTTCAGAAAACAACACCGGCCTAGAGACTGGTCTATCTCATAAAACAACACCGGCCTAGAGACTGGTCTATCTCATAAAACAACACCGGCCTAGAGACTGGTCTATCTCAGAAAACAACACCAGCCTAGAGACTGGTCTATCTCATAAAACAACACCGGCCTAGAGACTGGTCTATCTCATAAAACAACACCGGCCTAGAGACTGTTCTGTCTCAGAAAACAACACCGGCCTAGAGACTGGTCTATCTCAGAAAACAACACCAGCCTAGAGACTGGTCTATCTCAGAAAACAACACCAGCCTAGAGACTGGTCTATTTCAGAAAACAACACCGGCCTAGAGACTGGTCTATCTCATAAAACAACACCGGCCTAGAGACTGGTCTATCTCATAAAAGAACACCGGCCTAGAGACTGTTCTGTCTCAGAAAACAACACCAGCCTAGAGACTGGTCTATCTCATAAAACAACACCGGCCTAGAGACTGGTCTATTTCAGAAAACAACACCAGCCTAGAGACTGGTCTATCTCATAAAACAACACCAGCCTAGAGACTGTTCTGTCTCAGAAAACAACACCAGCCTAGAGACTGGTCTATCTCATAAAACAACACCAGCCTAGAGACTGGTCTATCTCATAAAACAACACCAGCCTAGAGACTGTTCTGTCTCAGAAAACAACACCAGCCTAGAGACTGGTCTATCTCATAAAACAACACCAGCCTAGAGACTGGTCTATCTCATAAAACAACACCAGCCTAGAGACTGTTCTGTCTCAGAAAACAACACCAGCCTAGAGACTGGTCTATCTCAGAAAACAACACCAGCCTAGAGACTGTTCTGTCTCAGAAAACAACACCAGCCTAGAGACTGGTCTATCTCAGAAAACAACACCAGCCTAGAGACTGGTCTATCTCAGAAAACAACACCAGCCTAGAGACTGGTCTATCTCAGAAAACAACACCGGCCTAGAGACTGGTCTATTTCAGAAAACAACACCGCCTAGAGACTGGTCTATTTCAGAAAACAACACCGGCCTAGAGACTGGTCTATCTCATAAAACAACACCGGCCTAGAGACTGGTCTATCTCATAAAACAACACCGGCCTAGAGACTGGTCTATCTCAGAAAACAACACCGGCCTAGAGACTGGTCTATCTCAGAAAACAACACCAGCCTAGAGACTGTTCTGTCTCAGAAAACAACACCGGCTAAACTCAGAGCTGTTTACCCACTAGTAATAGAGGGAAATGTCAACATCCCTCACCCTCCTTCTACTCATCATTCCTTGTTTTTCTTTGGTCAGGCCGCAGGGCAGTGATTGGCTAAGGTGCCAGAATGGATTATGGATGGCCAGCAGTCTAACAACCCTACAGAGGGCAGGGTTCAGATTTGTGAGGGTGCAACTAAAGGAACTTGACTGGCGTGCATCCCATTGACAGTCCGATGAGGGTAAACTGACCCTAACCTCAATCAAATCCCTAACACAGGTGAGCTCACCAAAGCAGTAGCTCCTCCCCTGGCTCCGTACTGCAGGACTTTGGTCTGTTATGACAGCGGCAGGCCACTCAGTCTGGTGGAGGCCACAGGAAAGTTCCAGATGAATATTATTAACTGTGAGGTAGAGAGGTGGTTGAACCACGGTAGTCTATTTAAACTGACCTTTGACCTTTTGTTTTGTTAACTCTTTATGCCATTATTTCCCTTTTTATGTGTTTAAGAGTTGTTTATCGCCCAGGAGGGCTGATCTAGGTCCATGCCCTTATTCATTAGGCTTTAAAAGGCTAAACTGATCCTAAAACAACACTCCTACTCTGAGACGCAGGCCCAATACATTGGACATACTTTTGAGAATGCTTTACACTTGCCGGTTTAAAGGGACGGTCCCAAGTGGCCTAGTTACAGCGCTGACTTAGATGTCATCCATTGTAAGGGGAAACGGCACCGCTGGCCGCCCCCACCACCATTATTGGTTATGTTGCCGAGGCGACGTCGCGCAGCGTGGTAAAGATATTGCTGTGCATATTGTGAGCAATGATGTCTGATAAAAATAAAATAAAAGGTGTTTGTTCTTTGCAGTAACTTGTTTGTTGTTGTTACATCACAAACAGACGAAGCAGTTTCACCATTAAGGATTTCACCTTGTTTTACTGTTACTGTCCATCAATGATCCTCAAACAACTTGACAGAAAAGGAGCAAATTTGCCAGAAGAGGTGTGCATGCCAAGTGTTTTCCAGAAGAGGTGTGCATGCCAAGTGTTTTCCAGAAGAGGTGTGCATGCCAAGTGTTTTCCAGAAGAGGTGTGCATGCCAAGTGTTTTCCAGAAGAGGTGTGCATGCCACGTGTTTTCCAGAAGAGGTGTGCATGCCACGTGTTTTCCAGAAGAGGTGTGCATGCCAAGTGTTTTCCAGAAGAGGTGTGCATGCCAAGTGTTTTCCAGAAGAGGTGTGCATGCCACGTGTTTTCCAGAAGAGGTGTGCATGCCAAGTGTTTTCCAGAAGAGGTGTGCATGCCAAGTGTTTTCCAGAAGAGGTGTGCATGCCAAGTGTTTTCCAGAAGAGGTGTGCATGACAAGTGTTTTCCAGAAGAGGTGTGCATGCCACGGGTTTTCCAGAAGAGGTGTGCATGACACGTGTTTTCCGATGTGTCCTACAGGAGAAGGTTGGGACAAAATGGGAAAACAGCAAGTTTCCACATTTCACAAGGCACTGTTGTCACAGGAATTGAATGCAATAAACACTAATTTAGACTGAAATACAGTGGTTTGTGTGGAACAGAGCACATTGATGAACGTGTGGGAGAAAAGACCAGGGCCAAATTATAGCATGAATGATAAAATGGATGAAAACCGGAGGTTGAATGATAGCAAAATTGCGTGGAAAGAAAGATGAACGTGAAAACGAAGGTGCGGAACAGAAAATGAGATGATGGAGAGAGAGGAGGAGAGCGGAGAAGAGAAGGGTGGCTCTGCTCCTTTTCTATGGAGCCGCTGCTCCTCCACACATTGGTTGCTCTGTGCCCAAAGGGGAACTAAAGCCTGACCAGAGCATACATTTATTTTTACGATATTTAAACAAACAAAAAACTAAAATAAATCAATGCAGACCTCTAAACCTGACCAAGTATGTTTAGGAGCCCCTCTCACTGACAGCAGTGCGAGACCACCAATTTCTCCCCGTCAATATTTGAACAGCTAATTCAGAGTTTGTCCTCTCCGTTTGACTGGAAAAAGCGAGTGAAAGAGTAGAATGAATAGTGTGTACGTGCTGTATGAGTTTAGTATGTTATCTGTCTTGACTTGTAGTTGGTTGTGGCGTCAATGTGTGTGTGTGTGTGTGTGTGTGTGTGTGTGCGCACACACAACAGTGCAGTACGGTGTTGCAGCAGCCTATATAGACCTACTGAAGTTTCCTGTCTCCTGTACTGTTGTTCCTGTTTCCTGTCTCCTGTAGTGTTGTTCCTGTTTCCTGTCTCCTGTAGTGTTGTTCCCGTTTCCTGTCTCCTGTAGTGTTGTTCCTGTTTCCTGTCTCCTGTAGTGTTGTTCCTGTCTCCTGTAGTGTTGTTCCTGTTTCCTGTCTCCTGTAGTGTTGTTTCCTGTCTCCTGTAGTGTTGTTCCTGTCTCCTGTAGTGTTGTTCCTGTCTCCTGTAGTGTTGTTCCTGTCTCCTGTAGTATTGTTCCTGTCTCCTGTCTCGTGTAGTGTTGTTCCTGTTTGCTAGTCTCTACCTTGTGCCAGAGCTGCTAGAAAAACTGCTTTCATTAGACCCTTATCAGGCCTTCAGCCTTCAGTCACTCCTCCAGACCTCTACCATGTTACTGACTGGGAAAAGCAGGCCACCAGGTAGGAGGCTGGCTGATTGACTGACTGACTGACAGACACACTCACTGCAGGACATAGTCTTTCCATATCATTCATTTATTCTCTCTAAATCATTTAGTGTAGTTTTCTCTCTACACCTCTCACTCGTTCCCTCATACTGTTTCTCTCCCTCTCTGATAGCTTAGTGTTTGCTCAGGTCACAGTTTATTTCTGGTCATTTCCCTCTGCTTCCTGTACTCTTATTTTTCTTTCATTTAATCCCCTCAAAATATAGTGTGCAGGAAAATATTAATATAAATGTATATTTATGGAAAGATAGCCAACAGTTTTGACATTAGTTGGATTTGTCATAATTTTCTCCCTTTCCCATTCTCTCTCTCTCTCACTCTCCCTCAGACTGTGCCACAGGTATGTGCGAGGCAGGGCGGTCTGGGGTTTGACTCTGAGCTGCAGGAGCTCTACTCAGCCGTCACGTCCTACGGCAACACCAACGCTCGCAAACGTAAGATCTCTGAGAGACACGCCCCCGAAGAGGACGAAACCACCACAGAGGACCGTGACCCTAACCACGCCGCCAGCGGCACACAGCCCCCAGGTCTGGACCTCTTCTCATTGGTCGTATGATCTTTCTAATCCCATCCCATCTTGCCGTCACCTCTGTGGCCCAAGGCCTCAGATTTAGACCTGTAGGATCGCATGTCCTACCAACACAGTCTCTCACACACAGACACAGACACCACACACACATTTGATAATAGAGATCACTAGGGGGAGGGATGAAGTACTATATTCTGTCCCAGACATTTCTGTAATCTAGCTAAACAACATCAATCACCCAAACACTTCACTTCTCCTGCTAGTGCTGCTTTTAACAGGACAACTGGCGTGGGAAAGTTGGAGTCTCGAGCGGTTTGATACTTTTGTTGCAACGTTAATAAATGTGTTGCAACGTTGAAGCTCATACCAAGGCTGCCTTGGCCAGGACAGCTCAGCTCGGCTCAATAGTGTGAAAAATGGGTTTTAGTGTCTGATTATGGCCACTATATAGGTGTGAATTGGTGGTTGGTTTGTTCCCTACAGGAGAGGAGGTGAACCATGGGCTGGACCAGGGGGATAGAGACAGAACCACAGACTCGGAGACACCAAATGAGGAAAAGGTCTGGTCAACTCCGCAATGATTCTGATTTACCAATAATAATGAATGAATCAATCCGATTTATTGATAAGCCCTTTTACAGTAGCAGATGTCACTAAGGCTGCGTTTACACAGGCAGCCCAATTGTGATTTTTTTTTTCCTTCACTAATTGGTATTTTGAGTAATCTGATCAGCTGTATTGCCAATAATTGGGCAAAAGATCAGAATTGGGCTGTCTGTGTAAACGCCGCCTAAGGGCTGTACAGTAACCCAGCCTAGACCCCTCTCCCTCAGACTGAAGGCTATAATGTAACCATAATATCCTTACCTTGTTTCTGACACGTCTGTTGCCGTCCTCACAGACTACAGTTCCCATGGCTACTGCCGCAGATCGGCCCTCCGCCCGACCCAAGAAGAAGAAAGCTAAGGGGCTTTTTGGATGACCTCGGAACCTGTAGGGCACCAAACACTATGGAGACTGTCTGCGACTACGTCCCAAATGACACGGTCAAAAGTAGTGCACTATGTAGGGGATGGGGTGTCGTTTGGGATGCCGTCTATGAGCACTACCACCTTACTTCATGAGACATGTTTTTCAAGTACTCATCTACGGAGATGTCCTTTTTTGTTAAACATTTTTTTTTAATTAAATCATTAGATATGCATGTTTTTCCTTGGCTGTTTCATTGTTTGATGGATGTGTATTTTTTTAATTGTCTAAATAAATAAAGTGTGACAATTTAGGGCGTCTTATAAGTGTTAGATGTGGATCGATGACTGTGTTCTCTTTAGATCTGCATTTTTGGAACATCATGAATTACTCGTTTCAACTTCTGGGCAGAATGGAGTTGTACATTACTGCCATTACAGGACCACGCTCTAGTACCAGCCTGGGTCTAGTCCAACCACAGGGCTAGTTGATGCATGCTCCAGGCGCCTTATCCTTATTGGATGGTTAGCAGTGTGTTGGCAATTCATTCTTATTTCTTTCGAGAGAGAATGAGATATTGACTCAAGGTGTTGTAGAATGCTTGGAATGCTATTGAAGTCCTGTTCAATCATTGGTCGAGGACTTGGCTTGTTTTCAAAAGTCAACGCCGTTAGAACACTGTCATAGGTCAGTCAGAATGCATATTTATCCCAATTTTAATAAGGTGTCAGTCGCTCTACAGAGGAGACACTAAATGTTTGAAATGCCTGACGTAAGAGCCCACATTGTCTCAAATGGATGTTACACTATATATACAAAAGTATGTGGACACCCCTTCAAATTAGTGGAGTTGGCTATTTCAGCCACAACCGTTTCTGATGGAGGTATGAAATCGAGCACACAGCCATGTAGTCTCCATAGACAAACATTGGCAGTAGAATGGCCTTCCTGAAGAGCTCAGTGACTTTCAATGTGGGACCGTCATAGGATGCCACCTTTCCAACAAGTCAGTTTGTCAAATGTCTGCCCTGCTAGAGCTGCCCCGGTCAACTGTAAGTGCTGTTATTGTGAAGTGGAAACGTCGAGGAGTAACAACAGCTCAGCCAGGAAGTGGTAGGCCACACAAGCTCACAGAACAGGACCGCTGAAGCGCGTAGGGTGTAAAAATTGTCTGTCCTCATCTGCAATGTTCACCACCGAGTTCTAAACTGCCTCTGGAAGCAACGTCAGAACTGTTCGTTAGGAGCTTCATGAAATGAGTTTCCACGGCCGAGCAACCGCACACAAGCCTAAGATCACCATGCGTAATGCCAAGTCTGCTGGAGGGGTGTAAAGCTCGCCGCCACTGGACTGGGGGACAGTGCTACCTGACCGAATGCATAGCGCTAACTGTAATGTTTGGTGGAGGAGGAATAATGGTCTGGAGCAATTTTTCATGGTTCAGGCTAGGCCCCTTTAGTTCCAGTGAAGGGAATTCTTAACCCTACAGCATACAATGACATTCTAGACCATTATGCGCTTCCAACTTTGTGGCAACAGTTTGGGGAAGGTCCTTTCCTGTTTCAGTATGACAATGCCCATGTGCACAAAGAGGTTCATACAGAAATGGTTTGTCGAGGTTGGTGTGGATGAACTTGACTGGCCTGCACAGAGCCCTGACCTCAACCCCATCGAACACCTTTTGGATGAATTGGAACGCTGACTGCGAGCCGGGCCTCACTAATGCTCTTGTGGCTGAATGGAAGCAAATCCCCGCAGCAATGTTCCAGCATATAGTAGAAAGCCCTCCCAGAAGAGTGGAGGCTGTTATAGCAGAAAAGGGGTGACCACAGTGAGGGTACAGGAGTCGTTGACGGGTTTTGGAAGTCCTGACTGTCTCCCTTAATGAAATCGGACATGCATGCGGCAATTACCGCGCTTCTTACTGAGGGCGATTCAATTATGTTCGCATTAACAATATTCTGGAGGGGGAGGGGGGGGGGAAGCGCAGCGCGCGCGTGTCTTTCACCAGGTTATGAGTCCAAGATAATCACACGGGTCCAAAGGACAGTATCGGTGTGTGCGCGAGTCTAGACGGCTGTAGGCTGTTGTTTGTCTCGCACAGTGGCGTTGAGCAGAAAGAGCCGAGCGTGTGGGCAATAAAGTGAAATGGCTCGGCCGGGCTGACCAGATGGGAGGAGAGGTAGGCTGGGACGGGACAGAGGGCAGGACTGGCAGGGCGCGGTCTCCTCCACGGCATCTGATCTTTCGGAACTCTTCCATTTCCAGTTGAGCTGAGAGTCTTGCACCACAGGCCACGCATTGAGAGCCAAGCCGAGTGGCAGGAAAACCGCTGCGGGGACACCCTTTGACCGCTACCCAAAAAGCCCAGTCAGTCTGCGCACGGGGCCTGTCTGACTGAGGGACGTTTCTCACAGCTAAGGGAACGGCTTTGAACCTGTCTGCCAAGATAAACGATTTTTCCCTATTTATGCGCGTGTCTCCGCTTGAACTGTGAGACGAGACGTTCACCGTGAGAGGAGCAGCTGAACGCGCCGGTACTTTATTATAGGGGATCTTACCTGGGGTTTTAAAAGACGCCGGCGCTGTACTCCATCTCCAGTAGCGCAGCGTCTTTTTGCGCGCCGGGATATGGCGAGTTTTGGGGACTTGGTGATTAATTGGTAACTGTCCTCCTCCCCCTCTTGTACCCTGTGAAAGGAGATAAGCAGCGACCAGGGGGAGGAGGTGTTTTAAATTGATCAGTGACATTTTTCTGTCACCTCCTTTTGGGGTGTCCGTTGGCGTGGGTGAGTGGAATGCTACTCCCCAGGCTCGTGGTGTGCCTCGCCGGGTGCGCAGTGATTCTCTCTCAGGTCAGCGAGGGCTGCGGGCCAGGAAGGGGATATGGCAAGAGGAGGTCACCGAGGAAGCTTGCGCCACTTGCCTACAAGCAGTTCAGCCCTAACGTAGCGGAGAAGACACTAGGTGCGAGTGGTCGATATGAGGGGAAAATAACACGGAACTCGGAGCGCTTCAAAGAGCTGACCCCGAACTATAACCCTGACATCATATTTAAAGATGAAGAGAACACAGGTGCAGACCGGATGATGACACAGGTAAGACTAGCCTATACCCTGGATAGACTAGATTCGTAAAGCCCTACTGTGATATCATGCTTCATTGGCCATGTCAAACACGTATCTGCACTTGGGACACTTGTATGTGGGATTGGGTAGCTCCCTAAAGCCTACCTCTTGTACTTTGTACAGCCTTTAAACCCGTGGACCTGTCTTATCGATGCGGTGTTATTGACTTTGGTTTCCTGGCCAGGAGCAGTGCACAGCACTGATTACAGAGTGCGTATTTGCACAACGTGCTTGAGTCACGCAATCCAAAGAGCGTATTGTTGGCAACATGATAGATATGGAGGGTGACTCAGAATGGTATTGGGATATGGAGAGGTTTCCCAGTCTGGCCCTCATCAGGTCGCCCGCAGGACATCAGTAAAAGTTGGACTGGCGGCTCCAATAACTGGTCTGATGGTTGGTTCCAACATTTTTCGTGCAGAGCTGAAATAGCATCACATGAGATATTTGGAGTTAATTTAAATTGGGGCTGCCGCATGCGTAAAGCTGGGCAGCTGCAACAAACCTTATAACGCAACCCCTTCTATAAAAGTACGGAATAGTGGAAGCATGTAATTAAAACACTATGTCCTCTGTTTTTACATTTTTGGGGAAAAACACCCAATCGTCCTACTTGGTCAGAGCCTGACTCGGTGCATATGCAAATGTTTACAGTTCGTTTAAGAGTTAACGGTCGCCTTTTGGACTGTCAGACTTTTTACGACACGCTCATTGATGTGGTTCCGAGAGTGGAATTTATTTGACTTCAATTCCCTAGGAATAAAGTATTTATATCTGCCTCTTGTGACCACGGGCTTCCTCTGAAAGGCGAGCATTTATGTCCCCCACGTGGAAACAGAGTGCCAGATCTCACTCGGGTTGTTAGCTGTCACCTCGCTCCAAGCGCACACAAACACACAGGGCTGCGCGTTTAACTTGACCTGCGCACAATTTATGTGCTCCGAGCGCGACCGCCGCCGCCTGCCACAGGAGACAACCTCCTGTTTGTTTTTCACCATTTTGTGTTATTTTTCTGTTTGTTTTTGAAGCACATGTGCAAAAATAGTCCACTTCACATGCATTCAAGACTTAATTATACACATTTTTCGCCTCTTATTTTTAAATCAGCAGTGGTGACTTGCCTGCCCGCGAGTGGCACTGGAGCGCGCATACAGACGTGACTGTTCAGCGGCTGAAGCCATAGGTGTGCACACTGCACAGGCACGTGTTGTCAACTCGACATCGAATGTTTGTGTAGCTCGTGGTCAGTGCGAAACCGCGCCTACAGAAACCCCGTCGATCTGTACCTTGAAAGTAAAACCAACAAAATTAATCGACTGATTTATGGACTCGAGTTCGTGTCTGCGACCGCAGAGGAAAAAAAATTGATGTTAAAATCCACACCACTGTGAAAAGGCATCTATTGGGACTCTGCAATGAGCTATTCTTATCCCGGTGAACCTGAGAGGACCGACATGGAAAAATAAGTTAGAACACCATACATAGATTTTGAAATACAACATTGGCCAAACTAATAGCCTAAACCTATCCAAATGCAACACGTGAAAGACGCATAGTGTCAAAATATGATTGTAACCTATAGGGGCCACTACCAATCTAGCCCGAGTTTAGCTGTGCAGTTGGCCGAGAGTGGCAGTGCCTATGTCTCCACTTAATAGAGATCATGCGGTAGAATACACACACTGAGTATACAAAACATTATGAACCCCTGCTGTTTCCTTGACAGACTGACCAGGTGAATCTAGGCCAAAGCTATGATCACTAATTGATGTCACTTGTTAAATCCACTTCAATCAGTGTCGATGAGGGGAGGAGACAATTGAGTCATGGATTGTGTATGTGTGAAATTCAGAGGGTGAATGGGCAAGACAAAAGATTTACATACCTTTTGAATATTGTATGGTAGTAGGTGCCAGGCGCACTGGTTTGAGTGTCAAAAACTGCAAAGCTCAACAGCTTCCAGTGTGTATCAAGAGTGGTCCACCACCCAAAGGACATCCAGCCAACTTGACACAACTGAAGGAAGCATTGGAGTCAACATGGGCCAGCAGCCCTGTTTCAGTCCGTTTGACACCTTGTAGAGTCCATGCCTGATAAATTGAGGCTGTTCTGAGGGCAAAAGGGGGGAAACTCAATATTAGGAAGGTGTTTCTAATGTTTCATACACTCAGTGTGGTATGTATGTATGTGTATACCCCGGTGCACAACTGAGCAAGAGGACAAGTACATTAGAGTGTCTAGTTTGAGAAACAGACACCTCACAAATCCTCAACTGGCAGCTTCATTAAATAGTGTTGACTGGTGTTTTGTGGGTACTATATAATGAAGCTGCCAGTTGAGGACATGTGAGGCATCTGTTTCTCAAACTAGACACTCTAATGTACTTGTCATTTTGCTCAGTTGTGCACCTGGGCCTCCCACTCTTTCTATTCTGGTTAGAGCCAGTTTGCAATGTTCTGTGAAGGGAGTAGTACACAGCATTGTACGAGATCTTCAGTTTCTTGACAATTTCTCGCATGGAATAGACTTCATTTCTCAGAACAAGAATAGACTGATGAGTTTCAGAAGAAAGTTTCTTGTTTCTGGCCATTTTGAGCCTGTTATCGAACCTACAAATTCTGATGCTCCAGATACGCAACTAGTTTAAAGAAGGCCAGTTCTTTTGCTTCTTTAATCAGGATTTTCAGCTGTGCTAGCATAATTGCAAAAGGGTTTTCTAATGATCAATTAGCCTTTTAAAATTATAAACTTGGATTAGCTTAAACAAAGTGCCATTGGAACACAGGAGTGATGGTTGCTGATAATGGGCCTCTGTACGCCTATGTAGATATTCCATTAAAAATCAGCCGTTTCCAGCTACAATACTCATTTACAACATTAATAATGTCTACACTGTATTTCTGATCAATTTGATGGACAAAAAAATTGCTTTTCTTTCAATAACAAGGACATTTCTGTGACCACAAACTTTTGAGTGGTAGTGTATACACTACATTCGGAAAGTATTCAGACTCCGTGACTTTTTCCACATTTTGTTACATTACAGCCTTATTCTAAAATTGATTAAATTGTTTTTTTCCTCATTAATCTACACACAATAACCCAAAATGTCAAAGCAAAAATAGGTTTTTAGAAATGTTTGCAAATTCATGAAAATAATCTGAAATATCACATTTTCACAAGTATTCATACCCTTTACTCAGTACTTTGTTGAAGCACCTTTGGCAGCGATTACAGCCTTGAGTCTTCTTGGGTATGACGCTAACTTGGCACACCTGTATTTGGGGAGTTTCTCCCATTGTTCTCTGCAGATCCTCTCAAGCTCTGTTCGGTTAGATCGGGAGCGTCGCTGCACAGCCAATTTCAGGGCTCTCCAGAGATGTTAAAACGGGTTCAAGTCCGGGCTCTGGCTGGGCCACTCAAGGACATTCAGAGACTTGTCCCGTAGACACCCTTGTGTTGTCTTGGCTGTGTGGTTAGGGTTGTTGTCCTGTTGGAAGGGGAACCTTCACCCCAGTCTGAGGTCCTGAGCACTCTGGAGCAGGTTTTCATCAAGGATCTCTCTGTACTTTGCTCTGTTCATCTTTCCCTCAATCCTGACTAGTCTCCCAGTCCCTGGTGCGGAAAAACATCCCCACAGAATGATGCTGCCATGAGCATGCTTTCCCGTAGTGATGGTGCCAGGTTTCCTCCAGACAATGCGCTTGGGTTCAATCTTGGCGTCATCAGACCAGAGAATCTTGTTTCTCATGGTCTGAGAGTCTTTAGGTGTCTTTTGGCAACTCTAAGCGGGCTGTCATGTTCCTTTTACTGAGGAGTGGCTTCCATCTGGCCACTCTACCTTAAAGGCCTGATTGGTGGAGTGCTGCAGAGATGGGAGAACCTTCCATAAGGACAACCATCTCCACAGAGGAACTCTGGAGCTCTGTCAGAGTGACCATCGGGTTCTTGGTCACCTCCCTGACCAAGGCCCTTCTCCCCTGATTTCTCAGTTTGGCTGGGCGGCCAGCTCTAGGAAGAGTCTTGGTGGTTACAAACTTCTTCCATTTAAGAATGATGGAGGGCCACTGTGTTCTTGGGGACACTTCACCAGATCTGTACCTCAACACAATCCTGTCTCGGAGCTCTACAGACAATTCCTTCAACCTCATGGTTTGGTTTTTGCTATGACATGCACTGTCAACTGTGGGACCTTATATAAACAGGTGTGTGTGCCTTTCCAAATCATGTCCAATCAATTGAATTTACCACAGGTGGACTCCAAGTTGTCGAAACATCTCAAGGATGATCAATGGAAAACAGATACACCTGAGCTCAACTCACAGCAAAGAGAGTGAATACTTATGTCAATAAGGTATTTCGGTTTTATAGGGTACTGTGTGTAGATCAATGAGGGAAAAAAATGTCAAATCCATTTTAGAATAAGGCTGTAACGTAACAAAATGTGGATAAAAAGTCAAGGGGTCTGAATACCTTCCAAATTCACTGTGTACATATAGGTGTACCTAATGTTTTGTACACTCGGTATATATATATATACCGAGTGTATATATATATATACCTACCACTGTGTATATGTGTGTGTGTGTATATATATATAATACACCTACCAGACACGTACACTGTATGTGTTCTGAACAGAAATGAAGGGCCTGTGTATATCACCGGCTTAGGGAATCCTGTGACCTAACCCACCCTTTCAGTCTGCAGAAGCTATATGTCACACTGTCTACATGTCCCTCAAATTGTAATCTGGACCTCCAAGCCAGTTCTGCTGCTTTTTTTCTATTCTTCCCCTCTATTCAGGGAATGATTTAGACCTGGGACACCAGGTGAGTGCAATTCATTATCAGGTAGAAGAGAGAACCAGCAGTAGTCCGGACCTCATATAGGATGAGATGTGAATACCCTGCTCTGTTATCTCCATAAAGTAGTGTCATGTATCCTATTGTGAATGAGATGGTGACAAAAATAATGAGAAATTTAGCTTTAGGTGATCTGAGGTCAAGTGTGTGTGTGTGCTTGGTGTGTGTGTGTGTGTGACTAGGGAACGTCCAACACCATCAGGGTCCTCAATAGGACCTCTCACCCTCTATTTGCTCACCCTCACCAGACCCAAATTTGGGGAGAGCTGCATTGGCTGGCTGTTCATACCCACGTCTCCCTCTATCCTCCTGTCCAATACCCTCTAACTTCACACCACCCCTCTACCTCAATACCCCCCTAACCTCACCCCAACCTACCACTCCACCCTATCCCACCTACCACTCCACCCTATCCCACCTACCACTCCACCCTATCCCACCTACCTCTCCACCCTATCCCACCTACCTCTCCACCCTATCCCACCTACCTCTCCACCCTATCCCACCTACCTCTCCACCCTATCCCACCTACCACTCCCCCCTTTCTCCGGTCCCTAACTGAGACTCTCAGCCTCCTCTCTCGCCACAGAGAGCAAACACCCAGGCTGATGAGACTGTAGGGGGGCATTGTCTGCTGGCCAGATGCAGGGGGGGAGGTGTTGAGGAGTGGGGCCTTCTGTGGTGGGGTGGCTGGTTTGTTGAACAGCCCCAGGCTTCTACATTGGTTGGATGGGGTGGATGCCTGATGGATAGCTCTTGCACCAGGGTTCTTTCTCAATTGGCTGTCCTCGAATGCTTGTGTATGGACTTTTTGATCTTCTCCTCCAATGCCTTTTGAGCAGGAGGTGAGAAAAGAAGACACGAGGAATCAAGGAAAGACCATTGAGAAAGAGCTATGGACTACATTGTGTAATGATGTGTAATCATTCTTTCAGCCATTTTAAGTCCATGAACTGTTATAAATGCACTTTGGATTACACACTGACACATGTAGATTCACCCCACATCTCTAACACTCCTGTCTCTCTCTCTTCCCTCTCCTCCCTTCCTCCCTCTCCTCCCTCCCATGACCCTTAACCCTTAACCCTCCCGAGCAGCGCTGCAAGGACAAGCTGAACTCTCTGGCCATCTCGGTGATGAACCTGTGGCCGGGGGTGCGCCTCCGGGTCACAGAGGGCTGGGACGAGGACGGCCACCATTCTGAGGAGTCGCTCCACTACGAGGGACGGGCGGTCGACATCACGACCTCTGACCGCGACCGCAACAAGTACGCCATGTTGGCTCGACTGGCAGTTGAGGCCGGCTTCGACTGGGTCTACTACGAGTCCAAGGCCCACGTGCACTGCAGTGTGAAGTCGGGTGAGAGACGGAGAGAGAGGGGCAGGAAGGAGGGGAGGGAAAGAGGGCTGAAGGGGAGAGCAAGAGGGAGATTGAACAAGCATCAGAGAGAGACCGGAGGAAGGAGAAAGGAGGATGTAGCAGTAACACACTGTGCATGGACGTCTGTTTCACCTAACTGCCACTAATGAAAAAAAAACAACCTCTCACTCTTTCTCGGTACGTGATAATAGTGAAAATATGGATAGTGAATGATTTGATACACAGGGAATGATTTGAGAGGGTTTTTGACTGCCTTCACCTTAACTGGACACACATTGGACACTTAGCAGAGGAGGGACAGCATCACCTCTACATTCCTTACTAAACATAACACTGAACCACTTGAAGACGTCCTTCAACAGTGGCCACCTCGTCACTATGGATCAAATCAAAACGGACGCCTGCTTTTTGGGGGGGGGTCACAGCTAGAGGGACATACAGCCGCTTTGGGTGACTGACTTCTCAGCTTCTTCCCTAACCCCTTCTAACCCTCTTCACCACAACTGTCTCTTGACCCATCTATGACCTGGCCATTGTTGCTTAAAGCTTACATTAGGATCAGTAGAGTGACTCACCATTAAGGGAGAGGTAGCTACTGCAACTTTATGTGGTCACTCACTCACAACCCCCCTTTTGCTAGAAATGATTCCCTTATGTTACTGGCATGCTATGCTGCGGCAATATGTTGGTGTGCAGCGTTGCTTCAGTTGACTTTGTGTCTCTTCTGCTTCTTCTTTCTCCCATTGATGTAGCCTCATTGATAAAGCCACAGACGTTAGTAGTGTAGCTAAGCGATGATCCTTGTTCAGGACTGATTCGGTTGTCAGGGGAACGGTATAGAACACAGAATAGAGCAAAACAGAGCAGAGGCAGATCAAACTGTCCTCTCTTGTACTACGTGGTGCCTGAAATGATCTTTTCCCTCTGTCCTCTCTTTATTTAATTTCCCTCTGTCCTCTCTTGATTTATTTTCTCTCTATCCTCTCTTTATTTATTTTCCCTCTATCCTCTCTCTATTTATTTTCCCTCTATCCTCTCTTTATTTATTTTTCCTCTGTTCCTTCTGTCTTTCCTACCCAGATCGGGTTGCGAGTCACCAGTCCTTGACTTGATCGGAAGACGGCACCGGGCGCCATTTTTTTTTTTTTTCCAACTGAAACCTCAAACTGTGAAAAAGAAAAACCACTCAAGAAAGACATCTCTTCATAGACCAAGAAGTCTCATCTGCTGCTACAAGTGACATCATAATACCAAGGCTTCCTTGAAACTCCATTCTAACACTTACTGTAGGTAGCCTAGTGGTTAGAACGCTGGACTAGCAACCAAAAGGTTGCAAGTTTGAATCCCTGAGCTGACAAGGTAAAAATCTGTGGTTCAGCCCCTGAACAAGGCTGTTTCTAGGCCATAATTGAAAATAAGAATTTGTTCTTAACTGACTTGCCTAGTTAAATAAAAGGTCAAATATAACTGAGTGGGGGACCCAAAAACTGACACCAATACAAAGAGCCCACAAGGGGGCGCTACCCAACCAGACCCCTACTACATTCAGGACTGGAAAGGTGAATGAAGAAGAAGAAGAATGATTTACCAAGAAGGTGCCCCTAGATGCTGATCTTGGGTCAGTTTTTTGTATTTTTCCCACTAATGGAGCTTATGATTGGGGGAACGGAAGCTGATCCTAGACCTGTGCCTAGAGGAAACTTCACCCCTGAACAACCAAGTACATGGCATGTTACACCATACATTGGAGATGATGTGGAGTTTGAGGTTATGTTGGTGCAGTGGGCGGAGTCTCGGTCCACAGATGATTAACCTCCACTTCCTGATTCTCCGATCATTTGGCTGGACCTGGCCTTGGTCCTACCTTGCACAAATATTTGTGTAGATAGACTTGAGACAGTCCCAACGTACCACATCAAGTTCAGCACCTTAAAACACAAATGAACACAGACTTGCACACACACAAACTGAGGGATGGAAACACACACACACACACATTCAAATAGCAGCTTTAATCTTTCAGCCAGCTTTTGTTCTTTTCTGTGGAGTAGACGGAAATAAAGAAGCTAATCTTTATTTAAAGGGCGGAATATATTTGCTATGCGTAGACTTACTGTGTACCTACCCACCTCACAGAATGCATTGTTTCACAACCTCTCTTTCTCTCTCTCTCTCGCTCTCTGTCTCTCTCTCTCTGTCTCTCTCTCTCTGTCTCTCTCTCTCTGTCTCTCTGTCTCTCTCTCTCTGTCTCTCTCTCTCTGTCTCTCTCTCTCTGTCTCTCTCTCTCTGTCTCTCTCTCTCTCTGTCTCTGTCTCTGTCTGTCTCTGTCTCTCTCTCTCTCTCTCTCAGAGCACTCCGTTGCCGCTAAATCAGGGGGGTGTTTTCCAGGAGGGGCGTGGGTGACCCTAGAGGACGGGGGTCAAAGGTTGATCCAGGACCTGCAGCCGGGTGAGCGAGTCCTCGCCTCTTCAGGGAGCGACGGCAGCGGAGAGCTCGTTTACAGCGAGGTCCTCACCTTCCTGGACCGCGACCCCGCAACCCGGAAGGAATTCTACACCATTGGGACAGAAGGCGGGGTTAGCCTGTCACTCACCGCTGCCCACCTGCTGTTCGTGTCCAAGGGAAACTGCTCTGAAGGGGCGGAGCCAACTCCGGGTAGTATGAGGACGGTATACGCCAGCGACGCGCGGCCGGGACAGTGTGTGCTAACCACAGTGTCTGGGGAGGAGGGGAGAAAAGGCGTGGGGCATCTCTCGCGCATCTCCCGGGTGAGTGTGCAGGAGGACAAGGGTGTGTTTGCACCCCTCACCCGCCATGGGACGCTGTCGGTGAACGGCATGGTGGCATCGTGCTATGCGGTGGTGGACAGGCATGACCTCGCCCACTGGGCCTTCGCCCCGCTCCGCCTGCTGCACCGTTGGACTGGCTCCGCTGGCGGACATTTTGGAGACACCGGGGTTCACTGGTACTCCCAGTTACTGTACTGGATAGGTAGTCTGCTGCTGGACTCTGGACACTTCCATCCCTGGGGACTGGCTGACCCAGGGAGGTGAGACTAGATGGGGAAGAGGAAGTAATGTAACTGGCTTGGTTGGTGAGATATACAGACCAGATGACCCACTGGACTGATGCCCCATTGGACCTGACTATAAAAGGGCGGGGTTTACCTTGTTCTCGAGTCTAGCACACTGATGCAGAGGGCGGACTCTCAGGAAAAGGGTGGGGCTTGATGACTGACCACGCCTATTTCATTGGAGAGAGGAGATTGAGCCATGAATGAATCTGGACAGATAGACAATGTGTTCTCTCACACCATAGTATACAAATCATTGTGACCCCCGAGGAAAAACTACAAATGGGTGTGTCCTCTTCACACAGATGGGACAGGTGGACCTGGTCGTGTCTGTGGTGAGACCATCGTTTCTAAAGGGGGGAGAGTTTGTTTTATTTAACATTGAGAGGTGTCTCATTGAAATCAAGCTACCATTATGAAGAACATCTAAAGCATTTTCTTTTTTGATCTTTTTTGATTGCTTCACAGTAAGATGTCCGTAACACGACACAACTATGATGTCGCAACTTGGCAACTGAAGGAAAGTATAGGCTTCATGTATAGAACATATCTAGAGGTATGATATTTTAAGGCAACATTTACTGTATTTTATTAAAGCGATGTCTGAAATATTTATGATTTTAATATTATGTATAATGAGATATTTAAAGATTTATTTTTTGAAATTAAATATTATGGAAATGCTCCTGGTTTTGTTTTCTATTATACATCGCAACATTGTAACTATCTTTGCTGTAGATATGAACCCAAGCAACAACTTTAAAGGCTGAAGCCATAAAAGTTATATGAAGGCTACATAAAGCATTTAAGATTGTTGTTTTCTTAAGTCTTGGCACAGCTTTCTCTCACTGCCATCTACTGGTAGACCATGATACGGTACGAGGGTGATAGACAATTCCACGTGATAATACGCTTCTATGATCTCAAATGAACTACACTGCATCATTGAATCCCATTCAAACCAAGATGCAGAATACAAGTATAACGATTACATTTTGTGGCCACGACGACGTGTAACAAAATGTAGCCTACAGATGGCCTACTTTCTCTCCGATTATATAACTGTTTTAAATCATAGATGGTAGACTGTTAAAAATACTTCATATGATTCAATGAAATGATAAAGTAGAAGTCTATTCGCAGCAGCAACTCCCACACACCGGTTGCATCTATAACAGTTGGCGAGTCGGCTAATAAATGTTAACTACTGTGCCTTTAAGAGGATGGACGAGCAGAGGGGAAATTTAATCGCTCCTTAACTGACCAAACGCTCATCAATTGACTGACGAGCAAGAAGGACGATTTTCGGATCTTTGCTGTGTCAATTGCCAAAAAGTTACTTTTTTCTTAGTTTTTACACGTGGGACTATGTTGTTAAACTACCTGAGTTGATTAGATTACGTGTTGCACTTTTCAGAAACAGTCATCGGGATTACAATTACGCGCTACCCACACCGTTATCGAGGGCTTTTACGTAGCACCGAGTCCTGGGGAGTCCCTCGCATCCGCACATACCCTTCCTCCTGTTCGACAAGTTCTGTCCCTTTCTTTCCTCACACCAGTTTACATCGCATAGCTGTTAATTAAGGATTCGGAGCAGTAAAGAACGGTAAAATGGCTGAGGAGCAGGGGAAACCGGGGAAAGGGATCAACACTGGGAAACTGGCCACCAGCATGCAGAAAAGACTTAGTAGAGCGCAAGAAAAGGTAAGCCGGTAGACTGAGACGTGCTCTTTCACACTACGTTTTTTTCTCTCAATTGAAACCGCACAGAGTGCATTCAACTGGGTACTGTGGCTGACCAGTTCTACACCCAGCTTTCCATCTAAATGTCAAGCCCGCTCCGCTATTTCTATTTGCGTTCTCGGCCTCATTTGTGAATCTAACCCGTTAGTTTTGACAGGCAGCAGGGGGTTGGGTTATTGCAGGAAGAGCCGAATGCGCTGACAAATTAAATTGCAGCCACACGCATGCTTATTTTTCTAACCGGTTGTCTTTGTTCTGTCCAAATAACTACTTTCTTACAATGCATGTGTTACATTGGACACTTACAGTAGGATGTTACAATGTAGACTAGCCTCTCTCTCAGTGAAGTGGAGGGTATTCCTAAAATTACAGTTTTATTTGACCAGTTTATTTATTTTACTTTTATGTGTCTAAGTTCTGGAAATATCCTCACTGAGTGAAGTTTGAAATTGTGAGCACAATTATTAATTATATAAGTAATTACATGATAGTGTCAGAATAACATTTTAAGGAGACTTTCTGCTTTCTAAAGCCAAACTTCTCCCAAGTGAAGCAGGCAGGAAATGTTGTCTAGTCGGATGACTCTTTGCCCAAACCCTTGGGAATTAACGACCACAACAACACCAGACTCTGGCATACAGGAAGCTCAGTCAACTGCAAGGGGGAAATAAACCATGGAACAGACAGACCTAGCCTCGTCTTCTTTTCAGCTCTAGTTTACCACAGTGGGACACCTCGGTTTCCGTTGGAGTACAGGCTTGTCTACAAATCCACATGGTCACTTCCTGTCATGTCCTCATTATAGGAATGGTAATCCCACTCCTGTCTATTTGGCTTGGAATGACGATCTATGGATAGATGCTTGGCCCCTAGGATGGGGAGTAGGGATGGAAAAAGACTGGCTGAGTGTGATTTGGCTTTCCTCAGTGTTCGTGTGTGTTTGTCCGTCTGATAATGTGCATACGTGTGTTTGAGAGAGTGCTTGCCAACCCTCCTGGTTTGACCTTTGACCTGGAGTCTTCTAGCATTAACCTTCACCCCCAAGTCAGCAGTAGAGCTATTTCAGGAGATTGAATTAATCCCTGAATGAAATCGATAACTTGAAACGTAAACAAAAAAGTAAAAGGAGTTTTATTATCGGGAATGTGTTCTCCCGGAATGAGCTCTGTCTGAGTTTACGCTTCTCAAGCGGGGAAGCAATGTTTGAATCACTTCCTTGTTACCATCACCTGAAAAATGTTAATGTTTCTGTCCCCACCCTCATTAACCATCTCATTCCTCAACATCATAGACACTATTCTTGTGTTACCATACTTTCAAGTCTCATCCATCGCTCGGCTATTAGAGTGAGAAAGCCAGAAATGTATTTTCCCCCTCTGTCTTACCCCTTCACCCTGCCACCAGCTGTCTTCTCTGACCAGTAACTCTGTCCCACCCCTTCACCCTGCCACCAGCTGTCTTCTCTGACCAGTAACTCTGTCTGTATGGCTGGTGGTCACATTTAGATTCCACTTTGTAGTTTCTGGCTAGCTATTGGCTAACCCCTCCCTAGTGACTGACCTAAAGTTTCACCAGTGGACGGAGCGGAGGAATCTAGAGGACGCTGTCACTGGGTGCCCATCGTGGTTGTCATAGTGATGTCATGCCAGCCTGCGCCATCTGAGGGTAGACACAACGAGCAGCCCAATAATGACCCATGCAGTAAAGCATGATAGGAGAATTCCTCCTGGGGAATCCGGATGTGTCTGAATGGTCATGTGGTGGTGGTGAACTTTTGAAACCTGACAGCCACCCCTGTCTCATTCAGAAGTCCGACACCCCCTGCACTTTGAATACACTGACCTCTGCACCTCTGCCACCCCCGTTATGACCCTATGCTATTCACATAGTGATAAAACCTCCCAGATCCCAGACCCCACCCTCATGTCCCTGAGGCTCAGCTTGCCCCCCTCCCTCCACCACAGTTCTGCCTGCACACCTGTCCATGCCCTGAAACCCCCCAGTCCAGCAGAGAGGTTATCTATGAATAGCAATAGCTCACAAGGCCTCCATCTTGTGTGTGTGTGTGTGGTGGTTGGCACTGGCATCCCAGTCAGGCCTGAGGGGGTATTTTGGGGGGCTGAAATTGAACACTGGTCAGCAGCAGCAGGCATGTCTCAGGCCTCTGTCAACGCCTAGTAGAGCAGACGGAGAGGAACACACCTTTACACACACACACACACACACAAGATACACTTCTGCAACACACACACACAGTAAACCTGTTTGGCTCCTGGTAAATCTCACTTAAGACCCAGAGAGGCCTAATGGAGTGTGTCTGTGTGTGTCTGGCACTGGAACGGAGATTCCTTCTTCATGGATTCCTCTCTACTGGGTAAGGAGAGATATCGTAGGGGGGGGGGGGGGGGGGGGGGGGAGAGGGAGAAACAGAGAGTTGGGGAAGGAGAGGTGTGAGATGGAGAGAGGGGGTGGATAAGTGACGGTACACAGAAAAATACACCACACACAGTCCCATACAGTCCCTCTCTTTCACACACACAGTAAACCCATTTGGCTCCTGGTAAATCTCGTTAAGACCCAGAGAGGCCTAATGGGGTGTGTGAGGGGGAGAGAGAGAGACTGTGTATTTTTCTGTGTGTTCTGTTACTTCTGGTAGTTGGTGGTGGAAAGTAGCATGACATCCTCTCTGCACGTCACGTGGGGTTGGGCTGTTACACTCTGACCTGGGGACTAAAATGTCAACCTTCGGTCATTGAAGTCAACTGGTTGATTCAGGGCAGCTACAGTAAAACATTCCATCCAGTTTGGCCTGTCAACAACTCCTGTGGTGAATACCACACTGACAGATCTAGAGGCTATAGAGTTCAACCTTACAGAATATGGAACGGCATCCAGACTCTGGATGAGTCTTGCAGTGCTTGGCTGGTGCTTGGCTGGTGCTTGGCTGGTGCTTGGTTGGTGCTTGGTTGGTGCTTGGTTGGTGCTTGGTTGAATCAGTCCACAGCAAGGAGAAATGAGTGTGTAACTTTCTTTTTGATCTTCTGTTAGTCAGAACATCACCTCAGGGGGGCTTGGTTGACACGTGGAGAGTAGAATGTGCTGGTCAGTACTTGAGGTGTTGTCGGGAGGGAGAATATCACTGGAAATAGTGACACCATTGCTTTAGGACCTTTTAGTTTCAACCTTGCCACAGCAGGTGCTGCAGACTGTCTAGAAGGCATAAGAATAGAACTCGGGACTTCCCCGTCCTCTTAACGTATGGAACTTCTGACCACAGAAGTAGTGACTCGCTCTCCGTGTTGAATGAGACCCCGAACTCACCACAACTACGAGCTAAGAGTCTGTGACGAAATGTACTCCTGAAATGTACTCCCGGGACTCATGATCTGTACAGCTTACAGTAAGGCCCCATGCCTGTTGTTTAATCACTGCCGGAGTTCTTTGAAGTCCTTGGCAGTCTTCTACTGTACAGCCCCTCCCCTTCCTGCTATTTCCTCTTCCTCGCTGCACTCCCCCTGACAGACTGCTGCTCATCTTGTTTAACGGGATTGTTCACTTCTTGTTAAACTTTTTATTTTTTAAAGAGTACATTATTTTCAACATACCTAGACACCCTAACTATTTGTAGGTTCTTTAGTATGTTTTTAGCATTTGGAGAATGCAGCAATTCTAGTGGAAATTGTTTATCAGTTAGCGGTTCAGGTCGAAAAGTAAACTATTCCTTTAAGACTCAAGTCCTCCTTATGGTGGGGGTCATGGATATAGTTTCTTCCTGCTGCACACACCCATTAGACATTCCACCAGAAGGTTGTAACTTCTGATCTGAGGCATGGTGTTAGACAGCATGGCAGTTGGCCAAGGGGGCAACTTTACAGTAGTTTTCATGGGCTAAATATGGGGGATGATGACGCTGTATAAAGGCATCACAGCATCCCTGAGGTCAAACAAACCCTCTGGTAGTTATCTGGTTGTGTTGATGGCATTGGGTCAGGCTAACCTCAGTCACAGAAGATAAGACGTCTGTCTGCACCACTACAGTAAACCAGGCCCCAAGGCTGCTGTTCCACTACAGTAAACCAGGCCCCAAGGCTGCTGTTCCACTACAGTAGACACTACAGTAAACCAGGCACCAAGGCTGCTGTTCCACTACAGTAGACACTACAGTAAACCAGGCCCCAAGGCTGCTGTTCCACTACAGTAGACACTACAGTAAACCAGCCCCCAAGGCTGCTGTTCCACTACAGTAAACCAGGCCCCAAGGCTGCTGTTCCACTACAGTAGACACTACAGTAAACCAGGCCCCAAGGCTGCTGTTCCGCTACAGTAGACACTGCAGTAAACCAGGCCCCAAGGCTGCTGTTCCACTACAGTAGACACTACAGTAAACCAGGCCCCAAGGCTGCTGTACCACTACAGTAGACACTACAGTAAACCAGGCCCCAAGGCTGCTGTTCCACTACAGTAGACACTACAGTAAACCAGCCCCAAGGCTGCTGTTCCACTACAGTAGACACTACAGTAAACCAGGCCCCAAGGCTGCTGCACCACTACAGTAAACCAGCCCACAAGGCTGCTGTACCACTACAGTAAACCAGCCCACAAGGCTGCTGTACCACTACAGTAAACCAGGCCCCAAGGCTGCTGCACCACTACAGTAAACCAGCCCACAAGGCTGCTGTACCACTACAGTAAACCAGCCCACAAGGCTGCTGTACCACTACAGTAAACCAGGCCCCAAGGCTGCTGCACCACTACAGTAAACCAGCCCACAAGGCTGCTGTACCACTACAGTAAACCAGCCCACAAGGCTGCTGTACCACTACAGTAAACCAGGCCCCAAGGCTGCTGTACCACTACAGTAAACCAGCCCACAAGGCTGTTTCTCACTGTAAGAAGCACCGCTGTCATTCATTCTGTGGTGCAGGAAGTGCCACTGTGTCCTAGACTAGAGGAAAGCCCTGTGCCATCAGGAAGTGCCACTGTTGTCACTGTTTCTGTGGTGCAGGAAGTGCCACTGTGTCCTAGACTAGAGGAAAGCCCTGTGCCATCAGGAAGTGCCACTGTTGCCACTGTTTCTGTGGTGCAGGAAGTGCCACTGTGTCCTAGACTAGAGGAAAGCCCTGTGCCATCAGGAAGTGCCACTGTCTCTGGCCTGGGTCCTTTTCATTTTTTGACACCTATGGTGTTGCCCCTACTCTTCTGGTTTTTCAGATCTGAGAGTATTGGACAGGCTAAATCAAAATGGTGGAGGCTACAACATAGCCTTTGGGAGAACCAGGCAACGGCATTGATACCTACCCAGTCTTTTCTGATCTTTTCAATACTGTCCCGGTCTTCTTCAGTGATAAAGCCAAACAGTCAGGGCAGGGGTAGTGTTCAATAGGGCACACTATAGCAAAAAATGCAACAAGTGTTTCCTATTGGACAAGTTCAGATAGTACCTTGATGTTTCAAAAGTTTTTATATTTTTCCTGTTTTGTGCCTACTGGACACAACCAAGCTCTATTGCAAGAGGCTAGGGAGTGAAATGGAACCTGGTCCATAACTGTGATGTCCAGGAAGTGGTGATCATCCCTGTGGTGTAAGTGAAGGGAAATCCCCTGGTCCCGTGTGGGCCAGGATTAGGCAGCCAGGTGGCCGGGGTTAGTTATGGGAGTGGTGGGAGGAGTCAACTGACCAGATTAGCTGGTGACCTTGGCAACATCCTCTGACACAATGACGAGCCAAAGAGCTCGCTCTGACGCTCTCTCAGGTCCACAACAATTTCACTCCTCTCTCTCTCTTTCAAATTCAAAGGGGCTTTATTGCCATTGGAAACATGTTTACATTGCCAAAGCAAGTGAAGTAAACAAAAGTGAGAAGACGCAAAACATCAAACTATTAGAATTGAAAAGTAGATATTGAACTCAAAGGTTTAAAAAAAGAGATTAAGTGTTATATTATCAGCTCTTTCAAAACTCATTAAAATTGCTTTATTGGCATGACATAATGTACAGTACCAGTCAAATTTGGGGACACCTACTTATTCAAGGGTTTCTTTATTGTAAGATAGTGAAGACAAACTCTCAAATAATGTAGTAACCAAAAAAGTGTTAAAACAAATCAAAATATATTTGCTATTTGAGATTCTTCAAAGTAGCCACCCTTTGCCTTGACAGCTTTACACACTCTTGGCATTCTCTCAACCAGCTTCATGAGGATGGAATGCATTTCAATTAACAGGTGTGCCTTGTTAAGTTAATTTGTGTAATTTCTTTCCTCCTTAATGAGTTTGAAAAGTTTATTCAAGTGCAGTCGCAAAAAACCATCCAGCTCTATGATGAAACATGAAACTGTCTGTCATGAGGACCGCCACAGGAATGGAAGACCCAGAGTTACCTGTCTGTCATGAGGACCGCCACAGGAATGGAAGACCCAGAGTTACCTGTCTGTCATGAGGACCGCCACAGGAATGGAAGACCCAGAGTTACCTGTCTGTCATGAGGACCACCACAGGAATGGAAGACCCAGAGTTACCTGTCTGTCATGAGGACCACCACAGGAATGGAAGACCCAGAGTTACCTGTCTGTCATGAGGACCGCCACAGGAATGGAAGACCCAGAGTTACCTGTCTGTCATGAGGACCGCCACAGGAATGGAAGACCCAGAGTTACCTGTCTGTCATGAGGACCGCCACAGGAATGGAAGACCCAGAGTTACCTGTCTGTCATGAGGACCGCCACAGGAATGGAAGACCCAGAGTTACCTGTCTGTCATGAGGACCGCCACAGGAATGGAAGACCCAGAGTTACCTGTCTGTCATGAGGACCGCCACAGGAATGGAAGACCCAGAGTTACCTGTCTGTCATGAGGACCACCACAGGAATGGAAGACCCAGAGTTACCTGTCTGTCATGAGGACCGCCACAGGAATGGAAGACCCAGAGTTACCTGTCTGTCATGAGGACCGCCACAGGAATGGAAGACCCAGAGTTACCTGTCTGTCATGAGGACCACCACAGGAATGGAAGACCCAGAGTTACCTGTCTGTCATGAGGACCACCACAGGAATGGAAGACCCAGAGTTACCTCTGCTGCAGAGGATACGTTCATTAGAGTTACCTCTGCTGCAGAGGACACGTTCATTAGAGTTACCTCTGCTGCAGAGGATACGTTCATTAGAGTTACCTCTGCTGCAGAGGACACGTTCATTAGAGTTACCTCTGCTGCAGAGGATACGTTCATTAGAGTTACCTCTGCTGCAGAGGATAAGTTCATTAGAGTTACCTCTGCTGCAGAGGATACGTTCATTAGAGTTACCTCTGCTGCAGAGGACACGTTCATTAGAGTTACCTCTGCTGCAGAGGACACGTTCATTAGAGTTACCTCTGCTGCAGAGGATACGTTCATTAGAGTTACCTCTGCTGCAGAGGACAAGTTCATTAGAGTTACCTCTGCTGCAGAGGATACGTTCATTAGAGTTACCTCTGCTGCAGAGGACAAGTTCATTAGAGTTACCTCTGCTGCAGAGGACAAGTTCATTAGAGTTACCTCTGCTGCAGAGGACAAGTTCATTAGAGTTACCAGCCTCAGAAATTGCAGCCCAAATAAATGCTTCACAGATTTCAAGTTAGACACATCTCAACATCAACTGTTCAGAGGAGGCTGCTTATCATAATGACATGCGTCACCAATGCAGCCATATGTCTACAGTATGATGTCATTACTGACCTAATGGACATGTGCAATCAATGTGCCCCTTGTCACCATACATCTGAAGCGGAGAATAGCGCAACGCACATCATTTGCATATTGATGAACTAGATATATACGTTCTCAGTTTAAACTGATGCACTAGGTCATGTATATGAGGCTAACCATAAGATGTTCCACATGATGTTTCTGACATGAAGTTGTTTAGTGCAAATCCAACCCGTGGATTCTAGGTACAGTACTGTACATGGAAATAAGGAGCTGGCAATTTGTGGGCGAATTAACAATGTCAAAGGAAAATAATGTGTTGTGCGTTGGGGGGAGCGTTGTAATTCTACCTGGTTTATTTTCTGAGAATGATTTTAGACTACTGAGACAAAATCAGAAGGTCAATGGCATGGAGGAGGATTGCAGAGATGTTGATAGTGAGATAGATTTGCACAACAATGTTTGCAAGTCAAAGCCACAATGTCCCAAAGTACCCATTCATGTCCATGTAGGCCAATGTATTTTACAGGAAGTGAGTTATAATCATCAATGCCATGACACAAGTAGAATTAAAGAGCCATAACCATAATCCAATTGGTAGCATATTACATAGGAAATTCATGCGTAAATGTGCTGCATGGTCATTCTGACGTCTGCATTGGCTGTGCACCATTTATGGCGATAGGGCCTCTGCAGAAGAAGAACTTACTCATAAAAACTGCAGCTCTTTGCTGTTTTCGTTGAGTCTCTCGCTAGTCATGGTTTTACAAGTTTAAAATCTCACATGATCAACTTTCATGTGCGTTTGAGGCCTCGTTTTCCAGTCGAGGCGCAAGGAAACTACTGATACGGTGATCTGAGCTATCTGATTGGCCAGTGGTAGACCTGTAGATGCACTTGATTTACTCTTTGGTCCTGCCTGCTAGGCAGAATTCTACCTTTCAAAATGGGAACACTCTGCCTTCCCGGCGCTACGGCTGCTGAATCAAGTGCAACTACCCTTAACAGCACGAAGCAAATACAAACAATAGGACACAAGGCTTTATTGTTGTGTTTTTCAAAATGGTCCATCGGTAACCATGGTGAAATAGTCATCAGCTCTTCATTGCACTATCGCCCCCCTAGTCATCAGCTCTTCATTGCACTATCGCTCCCCAAGTCATCTCCCCTAGTCATCAGCTCTTCATTGCACTATCGCTCCCCAAGTCATCTCCCCTAGTCATCAGCTCTTCATTGCACTATCGCTCCCCTAGTCATCAGCTCTTCATTGCACTATCGCTCCCCAAGTCATCTCCCCTAGTCATCTCCCCTAGTCATCAGCTCTTCATTGCACTATCGCTCCCCTAGTCATCAGCTCTTCATTCCACTATCGCCCCCCTAGTCATCAGCTCTTCATTGCACTATCGCTCCCCTAGTCATCAGCTCTTCATTCCACTATCGCTCCCCTAGTCATCAGCTCTTCATTCCACTATCGCCCCCCTAGTCATCTCCCCTAGTCATCAGCTCTTCATTCCACTATCGCCCCCCTAGTCATCTCCCCTAGTCATCAGCTCTTCATTGCACTATCGCTCCCCTAGTGATGAGCTCTTCATTGCACTATCGCTCCCCAAGTCATCTCCCCAAGTCATCTCCCCTAGTCATCAGCTCTTCATTCCACTATCGCCCCCCTAGTCATCTCCCCTAGTCATCAGCTCTTCATTCCACTATCGCCCCCCTAGTCATCTCCCCTAGTCATCAGCTCTTCATTGCACTATCGCTCCCCTAGTGATGAGCTCTTCATTGCACTATCGCTCCCCAAGTCATCTCCCCAAGTCATCTCCCCTAGTCATCAGCTCTTCATTGCACTATCGCTCCCCAAGTCATCTCCCCTAGTCATCAGCTCTTCATTGCCCTTCGCTCCCTCCTTTTCACTTCAATGTAATGCTTACTTTTCTGTTCTTCTCCTCTTTCCCCCTCTTCCTTTTAATGATGAAAGCTCTTCTAAAAGCTGACGTCTGCTGTTTTTGTTTTCTATTGTTTGAATGAGTCAGAGGTTATAATGTTAAAGAATACAGAAGTGAAACTTTTTAAGGTTTCAGTTTCTCAGAATCCTGGACTTTCAATGGAAATGTTCCCTTAAATGCTTTTTAGTGAAGGACTATGCTCAGTCTGGGTTTGGGAAACTGACCCTGAACAGAAGACACTTAAGCCTTGTTCACACTGCAGGCCTTAATGCTGAAATCTGTTTTGTTTTTCAAATCTGTTTTGGAATAGTGACTGTCCAAACAGCAAGTGACCAAATCAGATTTGTGTGTGTTCAGACAGCAGTCATTTGTTGACGTGGCTATGCTAGTTGTTATAGTAACGACGGGTGTGTGCCAGTGGTGTCGGCTGATTGGTGGTTGTGCTCGTGCTTCCTATCACTCAGAAGTTATGTAACAAGCTAAGGTGACGACAATGCCTCAGTTGTTTTGAATGTTCAAATTCATAGAGGAAGAACACTTTTAAAACCTCAATGGATAAGATAATCAAACTTTCAAAACAAGTGTTTTTTGGCTAGCCACAGCAGTCAGCTAGCTTGGCTAGCCACAGCAGTCAGCTAGCTTGGCTAGCCACAGCAGTCAGCTAGCTTGGCTAGCCACAGCAGTCAGCTAGCTTGGCTAGCCACAGCAGTCAGCCACAGCAGTCAGCTAGCTTGGCTAGCCACAGCAGTCAGCCACAGCAGTCAGCTAGCTTGGCTAGCCACAGCAGTCAGCCACAGCAGTCAGCTAGCTTGGCTAGCCACAGCAGTCAGCTAGCTTGGCTAGCCACAGCAGTCAGCTAGCTAGGCTAGCCACGCTCTCTCAGGTCCACAACAATTTCACTCCTCTCTCTCTCTTTCAAATTCAAAGGGGCTTTATTGCCATTGGAAACATGTTTACATTGCCAAAGCAAGTGAAGTAAACAAAAGTGAGAAGACGCAAAACATCAAACTATTAGAATTGAAAAGTAGATATTGAACTCAAAGGTTTAAAAAAAGAGATTAAGTGTTATATTATCAGCTCTTTCAAAACTCATTAAAATTGCTTTATTGGCATGACATAATGTACAGTACCAGTCAAATTTGGGGACACCTACTTATTCAAGGGTTTCTTTATTGTAAGATAGTGAAGACAAACTCTCAAATAATGTAGTAACCAAAAAAGTGTTAAAACAAATCAAAATATATTTGCTATTTGAGATTCTTCAAAGTAGCCACCCTTTGCCTTGACAGCTTTACACACTCTTGGCATTCTCTCAACCAGCTTCATGAGGATGGAATGCATTTCAATTAACAGGTGTGCCTTGTTAAGTTAATTTGTGTAATTTCTTTCCTCCTTAATGAGTTTGAAAAGTTTATTCAAGTGCAGTCGCAAAAAACCATCCAGCTCTATGATGAAACATGAAACTGTCTGTCATGAGGACCACCACAGGAATGGAAGACCCAGAGTTACCTGTCTGTCATGAGGACCACCACAGGAATGGAAGACCCAGAGTTACCTGTCTGTCATGAGGACCGCCACAGGAAAGGAAGACCCAGAGTTACCTGTCTGTCATGAGGACCACCACAGGAATGGAAGACCCAGAGTTACCTGTCTGTCATGAGGACCACCACAGGAATGGAAGACCCAGAGTTACCTGTCTGTCATGAGGACCACCACAGGAATGGAAGACCCAGAGTTACCTCTGCTGCAGAGGATAAGTTCATTAGAGTTACCTCTGCTGCAGAGGATAAGTTCATTAGAGTTACCTCTGCTGCAGAGGATAAGTTCATTAGAGTTACCTCTGCTGCAGAGGATACGTTCATTAGAGTTACCTCTGCTGCAGAGGATACGTTCATTAGAGTTACCTCTGCTGCAGAGGATAAGTTCATTAGAGTTACCTCTGCTGCAGAGGACAAGTTCATTAGAGTTACCTCTGCTGCAGAGGACAAGTTCATTAGAGTTACCTCTGCTGCAGAGGATACGTTCATTAGAGTTACCTCTACTGCAGAGGACACGTTCATTAGAGTTACCTCTGCTGCAGAGGATACGTTCATTAGAGTTACCTCTGCAGAGGACAAGTTCATTAGAGTTACCTCTGCTGCAGAGGACAAGTTCATTAGAGTTACCTCTGCTGCAGAGGACAAGTTCATTAGAGTTACCTCTGCTGCAGAGGACAAGTTCATTAGAGTTACCTCTGCTGCAGAGGACAAGTTCATTAGAGTTACCAGCCTCAGAAATTGCAGCCCAAATAAATGCTTCACAGATTTCAAGTTACAGACACATCTCAACATCAACTGTTCAGAGGAGGCTGCTTATCATAATGACATGCGTCACCAATGCAGCCATATGTCTACAGTATGATGTCATTACTGACCTAATGGACATGTGCAATCAATGTGCCCCTTGTCGTCATACATCTGAAGTAGAGAATAGCGAAACTCACATCATTTGCATATTGATGAACTAGATATATACGTTCTCAGTTTAAACTGATGCACTAGGTCATGTATATGAGGCTAACCATAAGATGTTCCACATGATGTTTCTGACATGAAGTTGTTTAGTGCAAATCCAACCCGTGGATTCTAGGTACAGTACTGTACATGAAAATAAGGAGCTGGCAATTTGTGGGCGAATTAACAATGTCAAAGGAAAATAATGTGTTGTGCGTTGGGGGGAGCGTTGTAATTCTACCTTGTTTATTTTCTGAGAATGATTTTTAGACTACTGAGACAAAATCAGAAGGTCAATGGCATGGAGGAGGATTGCAGAGATGTTGATAGTGAGATAGATTTGCACAACAATGTTTGCAAGTCAAAGCCACAATGTCCCAAAGTACCCATTCATGTCCATGTAGGCCAATGTATTTTACAGGAAGTGAGTTATAATCATCAATGCCATGACACAAGTAGAATTAAAGAGCCATAACCATAATCTAATTGGTAGCATATTACATAGGAAATTCATGCGTAAATGTGCTGCATGGTCATTCTGACGTCTGCATTGGCTGTGCACCATTTATGGCGATAGGGCCTCTGCAGAAGAAGAACTTACTCATAAAAACTGCAGCTCTTTGCTGTTTTCGTTGAGTCTCTCGCTAGTCATGGTTTTACAAGTTTAAAATCTCACATGATCAACTTTCATGTGCGTTTGAGGCCTCGTTTTCCAGTCGAGGCGCAAGGAAACTACAGATACGGTGATCTGAGCTATCTGATTGGCCAGTTGTAGACCTGTAGATGCACTTGATTTACTCTTTGGTCCTGCCTGCTAGGCAGAATTCTACCTTTCAAAATGGGAACACTCTGCCTTCCCGGCGCTACGGCTGCTGAATCAAGTGCAACTACCCTTAACAGCACGAAGCAAATACAAACAATAGGACACAAGGCTTTATTGTTGTGTTTTTCAAAATGGTCCATCGGTAACCATGGTGAAATAGTCATCAGCTCTTCATTGCACTATCGCCCCCCTAGTCATCAGCTCTTCATTGCACTATCGCTCCCCAAGTCATCTCCCCTAGTCATCAGCTCTTCATTGCACTATCGCTCCCCAAGTCATCTCCCCTAGTCATCAGCTCTTCATTGCACTATCGCTCCCCTAGTCATCAGCTCTTCATTGCACTATCGCTCCCCAAGTCATCTCCCCTTGTCATCTCCCCTAGTCATCAGCTCTTCATTGCACTATCGCTCCCCTAGTCATCAGCTCTTCATTCCACTATCGCCCCCCTAGTCATCAGCTCTTCATTGCACTATCGCTCCCCTAGTCATCAGCTCTTCATTCCACTATCGCTCCCCTAGTCATCAGCTCTTCATTCCACTATCGCCCCCCTAGTCATCTCCCCTAGTCATCAGCTCTTCATTCCACTATCGCCCCCCCTAGTCATCTCCCCTAGTCATCAGCTCTTCATTGCACTATCGCTCCCCTAGTGATGAGCTCTTCATTGCACTATCGCTCCCCAAGTCATCTCCCCTAGTCATCAGCTCTTCATTGCCCTTCGCTCCCTCCTTTTCACTTCAATGTAATGCTTACTTTTCTGTTCTTCTCCTCTTTCCCCCTCTTCCTTTTAATGATGAAAGCTCTTCTAAAAGCTGACGTCTGCTGTTTTTGTTTTCTATTGTTTGAATGAGTCAGAGGTTATAATGTTAAAGAATACAGAAGTGAAACTTTTTAAGGTTTCAGTTTCTCAGAATCCTGGACTTTCAATGGAAATGTTCCCTTAAATGCTTTTTAGTGAAGGACTATGCTCAGTCTGGGTTTGGGAAACTGACCCTGAACAGAAGACACTTAAGCCTTGTTCACACTGCAGGCCTTAATGCTGAAATCTGTTTTGTTTTTCAAATCTGTTTTGGAATAGTGACTGTCCAAACAGCAAGTGATCAAATCAGATTTGTGTGTGTTCAGACAGCAGTCATTTGTTGACGTGGCTATGCTAGTTGTTATAATAACGACGGGTGTGTGCCAGTGGTGTCGGCTGATTGGTGGTTGTGCTCGTGCTTCCTATCACTCAGAAGTTATGTAACAAGCTAAGGTGACGACAATGCCTCAGTTGTTTTGAATGTTCAAATTCATAGAGGAAGAACACTTTTAAAACCTCAATGGATAAGATAATCAAACTTTCAAAACAAGTGTTTTTTTGGCTAGCCACAGCAGTCAGCTAGCTAGGCTAGCCACAGCAGTCAGCTAGCTAAGCTAGCCACAGCAGTCAGCTAGCTAAGCTAGCCACAGCAGTCAGCTAGCTAAGCTAGCCACAGCAGTCAGCTAGCTAAGCTAGCCACAGCAGTCAGCTAGCTAAGCTAGCCACAGCAGTCAGCTAGCTAAGCTAGCCACAGCAGTCAGCTAGCTAGGTAGGTAGCTGTTTATCTTTCTCGCACATTAATTTGTTTGTAAACAGTTAACAAGCTAGTTCGCTACCCTGTCATGTTCTTGTCAAACTGTCAACACAGTAGCTAGCAGGCAACAAGATATGCCAAATAAATCTGATTTGACCGTTGTCGCATGGCCTACGAAGGTGGCTTGAAGTTTCAGATTCCATGTGGCTTTTGGCTGTTCAGACTGGAGGAAAAATAACAGATTCAAATCAGATGTGCAAAAAAAAAAAATGGATTTGAGTAACTTCAACCTGCCAATGTGAACAAGGCTACACTATCCCTCTCCACAAATGAATTATTTTCCTGTGAGATGACAACTGACATTGCACAAGCCCTGTTTTGAAACTGACATGTGCTTTATCAGGGTAGTATACAATATTTAGTGTCATTTAGAAAATTCCACCAGAGAGAGTCAGAGTTGAACAGCTTAACGCTTCTAAGTTCTCCATGTTGAACTAGGAGATGGACACTCAGAGCCTTTCGTGTGCTTGTCAGCTGGTCTCTGCCAGAGACGGAGGAGACACATGGCTTTGACAGCCTGCCTAAAAATAGACAAGTGTATTACCAGTTAAATCTTTCCAATTGATTTGGAGGAACGATATATCATTCATTTTTGTAGGTCGGTAGATTATATCATTTGACCTTTATTTAAGCAGGGCTTCGCCATTAAGACTAGGGTCTCTTTAAGTAAAGTATTACTGTGTGTGATTTTTGATTGTGCTCTCCCAGGTCCTGCAGTAGCCCTGTAGTGCTCATGTATTCACCCAGGGTTGTTTGTCTTTCTGTCAGGTCCTGCAGTAGCCCTGTAGTGCTCATGTATTCACCCAGGGTTGTTTGTCTTTCTGTCAGGTCCTGCAGTAGCCCTGTAGTGCTCATGTATTCACCACCCAGGGTTGTTTGTCTTTCTGTCAGGTCCTTCAGAAGCCCTGTAGTGCTCATGTATTCACCCAGGGTTGTTTGTCTTTCTGTCAGGTCCTGCAGTAGCCCTGTAGTGCTCATGTATTCACCCAGGGTTGTTTGTCTTTCTGTCAGGTCCTTCAGAAGCCCTGTAGTGCTCATGTATTAACCACCCAGGGTTGTTTTGTCTTTCTGTCAGGTCCTTCAGAAGCTGGGTAAAGCTGATGAGACCAGGGACACAGCGTTCGAGGAGGGTGTGGCTAACTTCAACAAGCAGATGGTGAGACTCTTCCAACTCTTTCTCCTCCCTCTCTCATTGAGATGGTGAACCAACTGTTGTGGCCCAATGTTCCGTTCCCTCCCCTCCCTGCCCACACACACAAACGGATCCATAACTGTCCTGAACCGTATTGGGCTGGTTAAGATGGTCTTTTCACAATATCCTTTCCAGTATGGTTCCAGCAACTGTTGTTTGTGTAACCAGGGCAGCACAGTACAGCTTGGCTCAGTTTGGTTCAGTAATGTGAAAATGGCATCATGCTCACAATCCCAGTCCAACCCATTGTTGTATTTTCCAGGCCGAGGGCACCAAACTGCAGAAAGACTTGAGGGCCTATCTGGCAGCAGTTAAAAGTAAGAAGCATGTCTGTCTGTGAGTGTGTTTGTACACTACATGTGTGTGTGTGCATGTATCCTGTGACTTATTATTAGGTTTTACAGTAATATATGTCAGTTTCTGTCTTGTCTATTTTGGAGTGACACAGTTGTAGTGTTCACACTCATTAATACACTCAGACCTCTTCCTGTCATTCGCCCAGTTTCATTTCAGTTTTTGGTCTGCCTCTCGTCTGCCTGTCGTCTGTCTGTCTGCCTGTCTGTCTGTCTCTGTGATCCTCAGCCATGCATGATGCGTCCAAGCGTCTGCAGGACTGTCTGGCGGATATGTACGAGCCAGAGTGGTTTGGCAAGGAGGAGGTGGATACCATCGCAGAGGTGAGAGAGACTAGCACAGTTGGTGTGTGTGATCTATGGGAATTCAGGATGAATGACTGACTACCTGTTCCTCTGCGAAAGAGGTGTACAAAACTTCAGAGGTTGAATTAAAAGTATAATTGAAAATGTAGAAATGAACATGAGAACTTCAGATCAATTCTATTGGTTGTTTGAGTAAAAAGAGAATCGAAAAGGGAACCAGTGTCTAGTTTCCTCCCTCCATTTCATCACTGTCACATTCACTTCTTCTCAATGCAACACATACTCCTCTCTCTCTCACTGCATGTCTCTTTCCCTCCATCTCTCCATCCTTCCGTCTGTAGGAGATGATAGAGAAGGAGATGGACTATTGCATGGAGGTAAAGGCCAGCTAGCTCAGTAGCTCATTCATGACTGTGTAGACTGGTGATGAATGAGGACTAGTGGGAATAGCTGTGGCCTACACTAGATCTATAGCTAGAAGAGATGGCACTAGTTTCAGACTAGCTCTGAACTGCACCGTTAGTGGAGCTGTTATTGGGGTGGGGGTGGGTGTATGCGTGGGTGTTTGCATTTGTGAGTGTGTTGTTTGACTCTGCTGTGTGTATTGTAGGAGACAGACATCCTGTGGTCAGATTACCACGACAAGCTTGCGGACAATTCCATGATCGCCATGGATAACTATCTGGCCCAGTTTCCTGACATTAAGGTATGTGTCACTGCAGTCAGGTGCTCAGTGTGAGGGTGTGTGTTTGGCCATTTTGTGAAAAATGAAACTCCATAATAAATAAATATAAACGTTTTTATAACATTTTGATAGATTTTTCACAACATTAACAAATGGTACCAGTATGTATACTCTGTTCTGAGGGCTCTAACAGAACAGACTACACATACTGGTACCGAGGGCTCTAACAGAGCAGACTACACATACCGGTACCGAGGGCTCTAACAGAACAGACTACACATACTGGTACCGAGGGCTCTAACAGAACAGACTACACATACCGGTACCGAGGGCTCTAACAGAACAGACTACACATACTGGTACTGAGGGCTCTAACAGAACAGACTACACATACACTTCTGGTACCGAGGGCTCTAACAGAACAGACTACACATACTCTATACAATCCATATGGTGGAAGTTCAGAGTTACAGCGTGATTAAAATGTAATGGTAATGTTCCTCTGTTTGTGGAGACTGCATTCACCGTAAACGCTGCAAATGTCTGCTCAATAGGAAATCACCTTTACATTTTCTGGTGTGCAATCTTTAACGTTTCAGCGATCCTGGTTTTAAATGGAGCTCAGTTCCCAGACCAGTTAGAGGATACATCAATACATACATTTGATTGATTGGTTCTCAAGAAGCTGCAGCCTTCTATCTATCAGTGACTATGTGGGTATGTTTGTCTGGTGTCTCTGACCAGGCACGCATCGCTAAGCGGGACAGGAAGATGACCGACTACGACAGTGCGAGGCATCACTTTGGCTCCCTACAGAAGGGCAAGAAGCAGGACCAGGCCAAGATCGCCAAGGTAAGATGGCCGCCCGCTGCATCGTTTCCTGGGTTCATTACGGTATCACACTGCTGAGCCAATCCAAGTCGAGCCAGTAGTACTGGGATGCATCCGCCATCGTTTAAAATAACAAATAATATATGCCATTTATTAGACGCTTTTATCCAAAGCAACTTAGTCATGGATGCCTACCTGTTACGTACGGTTGGTCCCGGGAATCAAACGCACTATCCTGGCGTTGCAAGCACCATGCTCTACCAACTACAGAGGACCAGCGTTTCTGGAACCTTCTTGGAAGGAACAGAACAATGTAAAGAGAAAATATCCAGGCCAGTTCAGGTCGGCTCTATAATGTGACTCAGTCATGACACTATAAAGGCCTTAACAAAGCTAATGCAAATACCCACATTATGATGTCTGATGTCAGTAAGCAACATTCTGCATTGCAATTTTGGCGAGGCGTGTTTTGCTATGCTTGGCACATGCTCCCATGGGCGTAGGCTTTACCAGTTGAAATAAGCAACCAATCAACCTACTGGGGGAAAAAAAGTCTCATTAACCTGTTTTTCATGTGTGTGTGTTTGATTGGGTGTTAATGTGCAATATGGAAATACTCTTGCCCTATTTCAAAACTCTCTCAAACATGCCTGTCTGAATTGCTAACCTGCCTGTCTGAATTGCTAACCTGCCTGTCTGAATTGCTAACCTGCCTGTCTGAATTGCTAACCTGCCTGTCAAACTACACTGCTCAAAAAAATAAAGGGAACACTTAAACAACACAATGTAACTCCAAGTCAATCACATTTCTGTGAAATCAAACTGTCCACTTAGGAAGCAACACTGATTGACAATAAATGTCACATGCTGTTGTGCAAATGGAATAGACAACGGGTGGAAATTATAGGCATTTAGCAAGACACCCCCAATAAAGGAGTGGTTCTGCAGGTGGGACCACAGACCACTTCTCAGTTCCTATGCTTCCTGGCTGATGTTTTGGTGACTTTTGAATGCTGGCGGTGCTTTCACTCTAGTGGTAGCATGAGACGGAGTCTACAACCCACACAAGTGGCTCAGGTAGTGCAGCTCATCCAGGATGGCACATCAATGCGAGATGTGGCAAGAAGGTTTGCTCTGTCTGTCAGCATAGTGTCCAGAGCATGGAGGCGCTACCAGGAGACAGGCCAGTCCATCAGGAGACGTGGAGGAGGCCGTAGGAGGCCAACAACCCAGCAGCAGTACCGCTACCTCCGCCTTTGTGCAAGGAGGAGTAGGAGGAGCACTGCCAGAGCCCTGAAAAATGACCTCCAGCAGGCCACAAATGTGCATGTGTCTGCTCAAACTGTCAGAAACAGACTCCATGAGGGTGGTATGAGGGCCCGATGTCCACAGGTGGGGGTTGTGCTTACAGCCCAACACCGTGCAGGACGTTTGGCATTTGCCAGAGAACACCAAGATTGGCAAATTCGCCACTAGCGCCCTGTGCTCTTCACAGATGAAAGCAGGTTCACACTGAGCACATGTGACAGTCTGGAGATGCCGTGGAGAACGTTCTGCTGCCTGCAACAACCTCTAGCATGACCGGTTTGACGGTGGGTCAGTCATGGTGTGGGGTGGCATTTCTTTGGGGGGCCGCACAGTGTTCTCGCCAGAGGTAGCCTGACTGCCATTAGGTACTGTAAGATCCTCAGACCCCTTGTGAGACCATATGCTGGTGCGGTTGGCCCTGGGTTCCTCCTAATGCAAGACAATGCTAGACCTCATGTGGCTGGAGTGTGTCAAGAGGAAGGCATTGATGCTATGGACTGGCCCGCCCGTTCCCCAGACCTGAATCCGATTGAGCACATCTGGGACATCATGTCTCGCTCCATCCACCAACTGTTGCACCACAGACTGTCCAGGAGTTGGCGGATGCTTTAGCCCAGGTCTGGGAGGAGATCCCTCAGGAGACCATCCGCTACCTCATCAGGAGCATGCCCAGGCGTTGTAGGGAGGTCATACAGGCACGTGGAGGCCACACACACTACTGAGCCTCATTTTGACTTGTTTTAAGGACATTACACCAAAGTTGGATCAGCCTGTAGTGTGGTTTTCCACTTTAATTTTGAGTGTGACTCCAAATCCAGACCTCCATGGGTTGATGAATTTGATTTCCATTGATCATTTTTGCGTGATTCTGTTGTCAGCACATTCAACTATGTAAAGAAAAAAGTATTTAATAAGAATATTTCATTCATTCAGATCTAGGATGTGTTATTTTAGTGTTCCCTTTATTTTTTTGAGCAGTGTATTTGTCTTGCTTCTCTCTCGCTCTGTCTGTTCGTCCGTCTGCATGGCTAGCCGATGTCTCTTGTGGAGAAGGCTGCCCCAGGTTGGGCCCAGGGGATTCTGTCTGCTCATCAAATAGCCCAAACTAACCTGACCAGAAACCAGGTGACTGATGTCTAACTAACTCACCCTCTCACCCCTGTCACACTTCGCCCTGACCCCCCCCCGCCATGCCTTCAACACTCACTTGTCATTCACCCATTCTGAGTTCTAATTCTATATTCTATGCCACCATGCCCTAACATTCTGTCTGTATTCCATGTCGTTCTTTAGTTTGATTGTAGATAATGTGCTTTCTTTTGAGTAACATATACTAACAAACATGGTACTGTAGAATTGTTTAACCTCTGTGGATGTGTCATGGTGTCTGTCCAAGCATATACTAACATTGTTTAACCTCTGTGGATGTGTCATGGTGTCTGTCCAAGCATATACTAACATTGTTTAACCTCTGTGGATGTGTCATGGTGTCTGTCCAGGCAGAGGAGGAGTTAGGGAGAGCTCAGAAAGTATTTGAGGAGATCAACGTAGATCTGCAGGATGAGCTTCCACAGCTGTGGAACAGGTGAGAATTCTCCACCCTCTCACTGATGCTACCAGGCTGACACAATCTCCTTCCCTCTGTCTTTCTGAAGAGCCACCCACTTACAACCACTGTTATCACGTTGTCTCTTCCACATGTCATCACAGACAGTCAGACACACACACACACACACACAGAGTGTTGCCAGCCACCATGTTAACACGTTCTCTCTTCCACATGTCATCACAGACAGACAGACAGACACACACACACACACACACACACACACAGAGTGTTGCCAGCCACCATGTTAACACGTTCTCTCTCTCCTCTCTACTCTTCTCTCTAGTCGTGTTGGCTTCTATGTTAACACATTCCAGAGTATGGCTGGATATCAGCAGAGGTTCCACAAAGACATGGGAAAGGTGAGAGGGAGAGCTGGGTGCCCACCGTCAGTACACGGGACTGATTGATAAATACATGTCTAGACTGATTAATTGACTTCCTCCAATCTTTCTGTTTGCAGCTGAACCAGGACCTGAATGATGTCATGACCAAACTGGATGAGCAGAGGCTGGCCAAGTGAGTGAGACTTGACATGATACCAATGTGTTGCGATTACCAGTGGACTATTGTACATATGATAGTGTTCATCTATGGCGTACCTGTCTACTTTGCCCCACTGTTATATGTACCTGTACAATCTACCTCTGTCTGGTGCACCTTTTAGGAACTTTATGGTAATTGTAGAGAAATGAGGTCCAATGCAATGCATACACAGGGTTGGGCAGTAACGGATTACATGACGACACAGCGAATGTGTTTGATGGATTGTGGGGAAAGAGCAGGAATAGGTTTTTGTAGGCTACAGTCAAAGTTATGTCTTCCAATGGAGTGACTGCTGTCGGCATCCAAAGATGATCCAACTTGAGTAAACACTTGGAGGTCAGGATGACAGCAGTGGTGTAGTGTAATTTGATACGGATATCACTTATTATTGATCAAAGCATGCCATTCCATGAGCGCAGCATTTATTTTTCAACTCAAATCAATGAGCCCAATCAGTCCTCCATGACAACAGAGTAGGGTTGGCTAATAAGTCTTTAGTTTTGGTGCTCAGATAAAACAATTTGGCTGATCTACGCTTCCATATTTCCAAGTCCTATTCTTTCCGATCAAAGGGTATAACATTTATTGGAATGACTGGAATTCTGATAGAATTTGGTTCATGATGTAAGGATATAATTAAATCGTATTATTATTATTATTATTATTATATGTAGTAGAAAGCGATGGGTTAGAAGAAGCCTACCTAACCAACCCATAAAGTAAATTGTAACATCCATATATGACCACCTATGTAAACTTTAACATTGATTTATCCTGTAATAGACGTGGTTCAATTGGCAACATACATTTTTGTCTTCTTCTAATGCCTCTTAAGGGGAAATGAATCTAAAAGTAACTGAATGTAATCAGATTACGTTACCCCCCCCCCCCCCCCCTACAGAAAGGCAGGTAAAGACTGGAAGCCTGGACCCAAGAAGAGGTAATGGACCTGACTTGGAGTGACCAGTATGACAGTTTATATGTGCCTGTGTGTGTCCTTCTGCATGGTGCAGTTAGATACTGACTGAGAATAAAGGACTTGTTGGAAACTACAACTCCCTACTACATCACACAGTTCAGCATGATCTGGTTTATAAAGAGCTTGTTGGAAATTACAACTCCCTACTACATCACACAGTTCAGCATGATCTGGTTTATAAAGAGCTTGTTGGAAACTACAACTCCCTACTACATCACACAGTTCAGCATGATCTCGTTTATAAAGAGCTTGTTGGAAACTACAACTCCCTACTACATCACACAGTTCAGCATGATCTCGTTTATAAAGAGCTTGTTGGAAACTACAACTCCCTACTACATCACACAGTTCAGCATGATCTGGTTTATAAAGAGCTTGTTGGAAACTACAACTCCCTACTACATCACACAGTTCAGCATGATCTCGTTTATAAAGAGCTTGTTGGAAACTACAACTCCCTACTACATCACACAGTTCGGCAGCACTATGTGCTCACAGAAAAAAAGAAAGAAATGGAATTCAAATAATTGAATGCATGTCAATCTCTGCATGTTGCAGTTCCATACTGAGAGAGAATAAAGGATTGGAGGACTCAAAACAGGATGTATGTACCTTTAGTTGTCCAAGTGAACCGTCATCTGTCAAGTAGTGCATGGAGTTCTGCTGTGTGCTTGGACATTCATGGGTGTTCCTGTAGTTCTCAGTCTGAGAGTCTGTGTGTTTCAGGTCAGGCACTCCTCTGCATGACCGCAGCATGGCGTTTGAGAAAGCCTTGTGTTGTGAGTTGGTGTCTCATGCCGCAGCAACGTCCCCAAATAGTTTTTGCTCTGAGCTGTGTATTTGTGAAGTACTACGCACAGTCTTGTTATATATTATTAATAAAGAATGGTTTGTTTGGCATATGCTCATTCTCCCTGCTAAAATGGGCCTGTGCACACAGATCATTAAATATACTTCTCAGCCCCTTGCTCCCATCTTGTGGTCTTGGTGGATGGTGCAGACTGTTGACTACACAGTAGGGCATACTGTAACAAAATGTTTTGCGACAAAAATAACGAACGTCTGTGTTCTTATCAGAAAAGTTCAATGGTTGTACCAACGCATTTCACCCCGTTTCAAAATGTTTTCTCTTACGCACACCAGTTGACCCTGTTCTGCTTTCCCATGGTGATACAGGGGGACAGTCTGTGCTAAAAAAAACTAATCGGCGCGGCCGCCACCAGATAGTCAGACCTTCACCACTGTGGATGACTGAAACTGATACGCTGCTACATCTTTGCCCGTTGTACTATCATCTTAGTGAATCACCCGCACCTTGCTCCAACACAACTGAGGTCATTGTCCCCCCTCTCGTTCTCTCTCCTCCTCTGCCCCCCCTCTCGTTCTCTCTCCTCCTCTTCCCTCTCTCGTTCTCTGCCCTCTCTCGTTCTCTCTCCTCCTCTTCCCCCTCTCGTTCTCTCTCCTCCTCTGCCCTCTCTCTCCTCCTCTGCCCTCTCTCGTTCTCTCTCTCCTCCTCTGCCCTCTCTCGTTCTCTCTCTCCTCCTCTGCCCTCTCTCGTTCTCTCTCTCCTCCTCTGCCCTCTCTCGTTCTCTCTCTCCTCCTCTGCCCTCTCTCGTTCTCTCTCTCCTCCTCTGCCCTCTCTCGTTCTCTCTCTCCTCCTCTGCCCTCTCTCGTTCTCTCTCTCCTCCTCTGCCCTCTCTCGTTCTCTCTCTCCTCCTCTGCCCTCTCTCGTTCTCTCTCTCCTCCTCTGCCCTCTCTCGTTCTCTCTCTCCTCTGCCCCCTCTCGTTCTCTCTACTCCTCTGCCCCCTCTCGTTCTCTCTCTCGTCTGCCCCCTCTCTCCTCCTCTGCCCTCTCTCTCCTCCTCTGCCCTCTCTCTCCTCCTCTGCCCTCTCTCGTTCTCTCTCCTCCTCTGCCCTCTCTCGTTCTCTCTCTCGTCTGCCCCCTCTCTCGTTCTCTCCTCCTCTACCCTATTTATTTTCTACTTTCTCCTTCCTAGAAAAATAAATACAGTAAAATGTTCTCTCTCTACTGAACACAACCAGGACATCTTCATCATGGCATGACATGGGAGTCAGTCAGTAATTCTCCCTTCCTCTTTCTTTCCCAGTGAGGCAGCCGCCGCCAACCACAGCGTTACCCCAGACGCTGCACCCAAGGTAAGGTTCCCTCATACAGGGGCTGTAAAGTGTCTGACTGTCTCTGTGTTTGTCTTGAGTGACTGGGGTTTGTGTGTTGATGAACGAGTGTCATTTTCAGAAGCGTGGGTCAGAAATGTGTGAGTGTGTGTGTGGAAAATCTTGAGTTTAAGGTCTGGAGTATTTTTATGGTGTTGAATTCAAGAGGGTGGAAAAAGGAGTGGACGGTACAATTGCGAGCACACACAGTCGCTAACATCCTCTTCAGGAAAACTCCCAAAGCGAGAGATGAAACTAACCCAGAGCATGTTGAATGGAGAGTTTCTCTCCATTGGTTTGATAGACATGTGCTCTTCTAACATAGAAGGAAGCCTCATAGACACCACTTACAGACTAGGGCTGGATCCAATCCATGGCGCGTTGTAGAGCAGCGCATTGCACTTGATTTCTAAAGGTAATTTACGCTTGAGCCAACATGGAGGGTGAGCCAACATGCGCAGCGTTTACAGTAAACACAATCAACAGGAATGTCAGGGAAATTGCCTTGAAAAGGCACATTGTCGTCTGTCCAGAGCGCTGCTCCATGACACGCCTTGGATTGGATACCAGCCCAGGTAACAGTAACCTACTATTACTAGTGTGCTGGTGTGTTTTACTAACCTGTGTGCTGTGTCTCCCTCACTACTGTTGCATGTGTGTACATACTTCCGTGGACACTCCAGACGAGGCCGGCGCCCCCTGGACCCGCCCCTGTACGCCCGCCCCCCAGCCCCAGACCCTCGTTGACTCCAGCTCCAGACACGCAACAGGACATAATCTTGTTCGATGGTGAAGCCCTGGTTCCCGACGCTAACACAACCGCACCGTCACAGGCAACCACTCCGTCACAGCCGCAGGTCAGATGATGTCATAATGTCCCCTCAGGCTTCCATCAACATCATACCCTCAGTGTCAACTCAGACGGCTCATAGGTTCTAGCCTAGGGATGGTCTGGTCTCCCATTTCCTCTACCCCCTTGTTTTCCTAGGGATGGTCTGGTCTCCCACCTCCTCTACCCCCTTGTTTTCCTAGGGATGGTCTGGTCTCCCACCTCCTCTACCCCCATGTTTTCCTAGGGATGGTCTGGTCTCCCACCTCCTCTACCCCCTTGTTTTCCTAGGGATGGTCTGGTCTCCCACCTCCTCTACCCCCTTGTTTTCCCAGGGATGGTCTGGTCTCCCACCTCCTCTACCCCCATGTTTTCCTAGGGATGGTCTGGTCTCCCACCTCCTCTACCCCCTTGTTTTCCTAGGGATGGTCTGGTCTCCCACCTCCTCTACCCCCTTGTTTTCCTAGGGATGGTCTGGTCTCCCACCTCCTCTACCCCCATGTTTTCCTAGGGATGGTCTGGTCTCCCACCTCCTCTACCCCCATGTTTTCCTAGGGATGGTCTGGTCTCCCACCTCCTCTACCCCCATGTTTTCCTAGGGATGGTCTGGTCTCCCACCTCCTCTACCCCCATGTTTTCCTAGGGATGGTCTGGTCTCCCACCTCCTCTACCCCCTTGTTTTCCTAGGGATGGTCTGGTCTCCCACCTCCTCTACCCCCTTGTTTTCGGCTTGCTCTTTATTTTCTTTCTTCATCCATCCTCTCCTCACCCTCTTCATCCATCCTCTCCTCACCCTCTTCATCCATCCTCTCCTCACCCTCTTCATCCATCCTCTCCTCACCCTCTTCATCCATCCTCCACCTACTTTTTCACCTGCCTATCCATATCTCTGCAACTATTACAGCTGGTAACACCACACGAGTCATCTCCAGGGCCTTCCCAGTAAAATGTCCCATTAATCCCAGTGCTTATCTTCCGTGTGTGTGTGTGTTTGGCCCCAGCAGGGGTTATTAACCTGCTCCATATGGACCTGGATGTACTATTGCAGGCCGCCACTTCTCCGGTACCCAAAGTTGGTGTGTCTCCCCATTGGTCAGGCAGCAAGGTCACCAGGTTCAGGGGTCAGTCAGACAGTCCTGGTGGTTTGAACTCTTCCCCTCGTTCAGTGCACAGTCTTTGCATGCTATGCATGGATTCACTCAATGCATGCAAGGGACGAATTGACAGCTTTCCTCACATGACAGTAAGACTGACAGACTGGGGACAGACGGACACGGACAAGACAGACACACTGACAGACTGGGGACAGACAGTGTGTCTCTTCAGTCCAACCACCGAGATGGAATACTCTCCATTATTGCAGCATTACCAACAGTCAGGCCACTGAACTTATTCATCAACATTTGTTCCAGTTGAACCAAAGGCAGATTGATGCTCTATTAGATGCTATCAGATTATACACAAAACCCTGATAAGGTCCTAAGACACAAGTACACAGTTCACAAATGGAGAGTGGTTAATATGGCATACAAACAGAGTTCACACTTAAACAGATGAACTTACTGGCTAGTTTCATTTATTTACCCAAGAGAGCATATAGCTAGCTTCATCTATGCCCTTTTATGTTTTTCTGTGCCTATATCATATGTGGTCTATTGGATAACAGCACAATCATTTGGGCTTTTTTCTGGACTTGGGCTCATTAAATGTGGTTAATGTAGGGATCATTAAATGTGGTTAATGTAGGGCTCATTAAATGTGGTCAATGTAGGGCTCATTAAATGTGGTCAATGTAGGGCTCATTAAATGTGGTCAATGTAGGGCTCATTAAATTTATTTAATATGTCTCTTTAAATGTGGTCAATGTAGGGCTTCATTAAATGTGGTTAATGTAGGGCTCATTAAATGTATTAATGTCTCATCAGGCTCAGGTAGCATCAGGTCTGAATGTTCATGCTGATCAAAGCTCTAATCAAATCCAGATATTTATATGCTTTGGAATGTCACTTCCGGTTTCCTGGCGGGAAATACCCCAGAGAAAACAACATATTTATTCTCGGTTAATCACAATTATGGCCTACCAAAAGGCCTCCTGCGGGGGCTGGGATTAAAAATATAGGACAAAACTACATAAAGAGAGGCCTAAGTCAACAACATAGCATGTCACAACAACATAGCAAACTAGTGCCATTTGATGAATGTAAATAGACATCTGTTACAAAACACCAAAAAGTTTGCCTAATGAAGTTCATCAATTGCCATTGATTGGGTCTACATTTAATTGATGCGCCTTGCTGACAATGTACCTTTTCTGTAGCCTGAAAAGTCGTAATATGTATGTAGCCTATTGGATAACAGCAAAATCATTTAATATATGTCTCATCAGGCTCAGGGAGCATCAGGTTGGAATTTGGATGACGATCAAATCCAGATATGTAAATTGTTAGGTTCTAAATAAAGAGTAAAAACTCAGTAAAGCTCAAACCGTTTATTCACCCAATGGGTCAGACTGCCGAACAGAGCAGAACAGAGCACGTCTCCTTCTACTCTTTTAAGCGTTACATCTCTATTGCTAGGCAGGAAGTTAAGTGATGTGGGTAATAAACTGTTCCTTCTCCCTTAATGTGACCTGACCTGGGCCCCCCATTCCTCACTAATCCACAGCTCTCCACCCTTATCAGTGACTGCAACCATGTGATTGCCTTTCATTTACTCAGAAACATTCTAAGTCCCTGGCTCATATCCAACCTTAATTGACTCCACCATATACATTTCTCCTACAGATGCCCATTAGCTTCTGGTGTAGAAACCAGACTGTGGCCCTTCTCATTTCCATAGGATACCTGATGATTAACAATATTTCAAGTTTAGAAGTCAGAACCCATCAGTTCCCCCTTTTGAACATTACCTTCATACTGTTCAACATTTATATAAACTTGGAAATGACTTAATGAACAAACAATGACATGATTTAACATTCACAGTTGATTATGTTTACAAATCCAAGACTTATGGCCTCTGTTCTATAATCACACTGCACGCTCTTATTTACATCTCTCGTCAGACAACACAATGACATTTTAGCTTCCGGTTCCTAAGAGAGTTATAGCATAAGACTTGAAAAGCAAAAATAAACAAAACATAACACTGTGAGCTATGCATCATTATATATGCAAAGAAAAACCAAAGTTTGATAACATGACAATTCCCACTCTCTCTTCACCTGACTCTATGCCTTCAGGATACTTTTCTGCTGGGTTCCACAAAAATGAAGGCCCTAAAAAAACCTCCTCATGCTTTCACCCAGTCTTCCCCCGTCTGGCCACAGGTTCCAAGAGGCGTTCTCAAGCCATGTCATTTTCACTTTGCTCCCCATCTCCTTCCTCCTCCATGGCCATTATAACATTTGATCTTGATCAGTCGGTGGAACTCTGGGGCCATTAAGTGAACAATTGCTTCAGTTCCGTTGTGGCAGCAATGATACCAGAGATTTGATACAAGATCAAATGTTATGTCAATATTATGTTCTCCAAATTGTTAATTAAAAAAAAAAAAATCACAATCTTTGATATTTGGCGGAAAGTTTACAGAGCTCATTTTGGTGTAATCGAATTTGACGTGTGCGAGAATGGCGCCTTTCGAAAGCATTGTGGGTATCGCTTCTCGGCCTTTTGGTCAAGATCAAGAGCAAGATCGAGTGCATTTCGCGCGGGAACCTCAAGGTGGTGCGACGTCGTCGGCGGCCACGTCACAGTCAGCGGCTGCTGGACTGAAGAATACGCTTTGATTTCAATGGACAGCAAAGGATAATTTGATGGAGAGAGTTCGTTTTGGAAAGGAAGTTCTGTTTGGACCTCTACGCCTGACAGCAGACGATGTGCACTGCCTGCAACAGAACACACCCGAGAAGTTCTACGATGTGTCTTTCTACACCATCACCCGGCTGGAGGAGGTAAGAGGGCTCTTCCGTGCGAACGCGACAGCACCCGCCCTCGTGGATTTTAAAGTTGAGTCCATGTGTAGGCACAATATGAGGGTGCTAACGGTGCCTATGTTCAACCCCTGGGTCACTGAATAAACTTTAGTGTGCTACCTCAGCCGGTACGTGACCATCTTGTCAGGAGTGAGAGACATTAAGGCATCTGGACAGGGAAGAGGCAGTTTCATGTGCTGCTAAAGGAGGACGAGAGCGGCCATGATGGATACCGCCATCCTCCTGCTTCTTTTTCCATCGGTGCAGACGGGCTACCTCATGTATGCTGGACAGCCTCGTTTCTGCAGGAAGTGTAGCACGTACGGGCACCTCGCGGATGCCTGCACACAGACAAGGTGCAGAAACTGTGGGATTATTGGACATATAATGAAGGATTGCACCGTGCCAAAGCGCTGCAGTTTGTGCAACTCGGAGGACCACCTGTTCCGTCACTGCCCGAAGGCAGTCCCCTCTTACACCAGAGCGGAGAGCGGGAAAAGACCAGATGAGGGAGAAGGCATGGAACTACGCGCTATTGAGGAGGTTGTGGATGAGCTAGTGATGGAGAGAGAACTGCGAGAGTCAGAGGAGAGCGGGAGTGAGACGCCATCAGCATCTCACGAGGAGAGAGGAGAAACGGACAGCAGTTGGAACAAGCAAGTGGAGGAGGAGAAGGGAGAGCCCACCGCGCCCTCGGCTAACGAGAGCTGGACAACGGTGAGAGAGAGGAGGAAGTGCTCGGTGAAAAGGAAGCAGATGAGCCCTGTTTCCCCACTCATCCGCATGGAGGCGACGGAGTAGTCCGTTTTGGGGGGAAATCGCTTCAGTTGTTTTGAAAGCGGGAAGTCTGAGGAGAAAAGCGAGGGAAACCTGGGCAGCGCAGAGGAGACTCTGCTATCCCTGTCAGGCGCGGCCTCCATCGAGAGCAGCGGTCTGGCACCCAGTGGGGTTCCAGCACCCACACAGATGGAGGGGGAGCATGAGGAGGAGGACAGTGTTTTCCCGACCCCTATCTTGGTGGACAGTCCTCCGACTGGAGACCATCGTTTCCCAGACAGGCCGCCTAATGAGTTAATGTACTTAAAGTGAGTTTGGAAAATAATGTCATAATTAGATAGTTGTCTTTTTCCCTCTATCTCATGTCGTCTATTATTAACCTCGCTAGCATCAATGTTAGAGGGCTTAGAAACCCAGTTAAAAGGGAGACTGTTTTTTCCCATTTGTCCTCCATTCGCTTCTCTGTGTGTTTTTTACAAGAAGTACATTTAAAAGATCAAAATGACGTGGAGAGGTTTACGCGGGAATGGGTTCCGGGAGAGTCGAGGTGGAGTGTCGGAGGGGTGCATTCTACAGGGGTTGGTGTTCTATGTGGGAATAGGGATTTAAAAATAGTAGGAAGTTTTTCGGCAGTACACAGGTTTTAATAGTAGATATCGATTGGAAGGGTAAATGTTTTAGATTTATTAATGTATATGCACCATCGACACCCAAGGAAAGGAGGGAAATGCTTAACGACCTAGACGCTATTTTTATGAGACAGACAGACAGGAGTTTATGGGGGGAGATTTTAATGTGTCATATGACCGAGGTAATCTAGGCGGCCATCTTGTAAAAAGTCTTATAGGTAAATATAATTTGGTTGATACTTATAGAATGGCGCATGCGGATGATCCCGGTTTCACTTGGGGAAACAGCAGGGGCTCGAGGAGCCGAATAGATTATCTGTTTGTTCCGCGTGAACTCCGTGTGTCCTCCGCGTGCGTTACACCGGTATTTTATTCGGACCACAGTTGCCTGTCTGTGACAGTAGAATTAAAAACAATTGAATTTGGAAAAGGGTATTGGAAAATTAATAACGGCATTTTACACGACAAAACTTTTGGGACAAGATTCAGGTCTTTTTTCCAGGGCTGTGTAGCTATGAAACCTTTTTATTCTACTGTCATAGAGTGGTGGGAGAGCACAAAATTAAGAATCAAGAGTTTTATTCAGAATTTTTGCAAAGACAAAGTACGTAATAACCACAAAGAATTTCATAAATTACAGAATGAACTAAAAGATCTACACATCCAAGGAAATGTAAATGGTGGTGGATTAGATAAAGACAAATTGTGTATCCTGCTGAAAAAGCAGCACACATTATTTGAAAAGAAAGCTTGAGACTTCATTTTTAAAAGTCAGCAAGATAAATGGGAAAATGATGAGAAGTGTTCGGCATATTTTTTCAAACAAATTAAACCAAGGGGAAAGAGGAGGACTATTTCAGCTTTATTGGACCAAGATGGGGAGATGGTTGAGGATGGAGATGGCATGCTTGGTGTCGCTACACACCACTTTTCTCAGCTATTTCAAAAACAAACTATTGATTATGAGAAGGGGACCATTTTTTTTATTTTTTTTTATGCGTGGATGTGCAGATACCTTTCGATATTAAGGACCAATTAGAAGGGGAAGTGAACTTAGATGACATTTATATGACACTGAAGAGCATGAAAGATAAAAGTACCAGGAGTGGATGGGCTCTCTAAAGAGTTTTACATAGTTTTTTGGGATATAATTGGATGTCATCTGTTGGAAGTGTTTAGAGGTATATTTGGTTTGGAGCATATGGGAGTTTTGATGTGTGAGAGGGGTAATCTCTCTACTGTATAAAAAGGGAGACCAAGACATTAGCAAATTGGAGATCTTTAACAATGTTGTGTGTTGACTATAAATTATTAAGCAAAGCTGTAACTAATCGCCTATCTTCTGCCATGGCATATGTTGTTGGTTTAGACCAAACATGTGGTGTGGTGGGGAGAAGATTAACCTGGAACTTGCAATTGCACAGAGACGTTCAAGCCTATTTAGAGGAAAGGCACCTGCCAGCTATTATTGTGAATTTGGACCAGGAAAAAGCTTTTGACATGGTAAACCATGAGTTTTTATTTAGAATTATGGAAAAATTTGGTTTTGGAAATAATTTTATGAAATGGGTAAAAATTCTGTATAGTAATGTGGGTAGCAGGGTAAATATTAATGTGAATATTGGAAATGTTATCAAACAATTACGAGGTGTCAGACAGGGTGACCCTCTATCTGCTCTATTGTATGTTTTATATATTGAACCTTTCGCATGCGCAATTAGGACAAATTATAACATCAAAAGGCATCATTTTACCTGGAGGGGATATGCTAAAAATATCGCAACATGCGGACGACACAGTTTTATATTTACGAGACGACCTGAGCTTGAAAGAGTCTATCAAAGTCATTGTTGAATTCTCTGTTGCGTCTGGGTCGAAGATAAACAAGAGTTAAACAGAAATAAAATATTTGGGACAGTGGAAAAGGAGAACGGACCAGTTATGTGGTTTGACTGTGTGCACAGGACCAATGGTAGTACTCGGCATATCTTTTGGAAATGAAAATAAAGCTGACATGTTTAATTGGAAAGAAAAACTATTATCAATTAATAAAAGATTGGGACTGTGGAAAGTCAGGCGACTATCTTTTAGTGGGAAGGTGTTAGTGCTGAAGGCGGACATTCTGCCTTCATTACTTCACCTTGCCTATGTGTTTCCCATGCCGGTGTCACTTAAGAAAAACTTTCATACGGGTACTGTTTAATTTCTGTTGGGGGGGATATGAGTACATCCGTAGAGATCGGATGCACCAGCCTATAGAGGCTGGTGGAAGGGATTTCCCTCATATTCCTCTCACGCTAGATGCGTTCAATTGGTTCAATTTATAAAACAGGAAGTTTGGAAAAGAATACAATTCGAAATAGATAAGTGGGGCATCGTATCAGTTAAACAGAGATGGAAAGGGATTTCCATCATTGTAAATGTTTTTTATAGCCTATATATAGTTGTATTCCATAAGTAAAATTTAATTGTAGGCTAAGCCTTTGTACATATTTGATACACTGAGGGTTATTCGGAGGTCACTTTGGCATACGTGTGTGTTTTTATTTTTAGAATTGTTTATTGTTTTTGGAGCTTGTTAAAGGCACATTAATCTTAAATGTAGACCTGTAATACTGGTCAGGTTCTGCAGAACAGCACTGTCTTTCAGGAGTTTTGATATTTTTATATTGTTACGGTCCTTTTTGATACTGTTTTTATGAATCCATGTTCTGTACAACGTAATGCACTCAATTTGTAATTGAATGTGAAATGAAAATAATAATAATCTGTTCTTATCAGTTTAATATCTGATATGTCCCCTATCTGGGGACCATATATTAAATTGATTTTTGGAACAGGGAGATGGAATAGGGGCTTACTCCGTCCACTCCACGCACCGACCTGGTATTGCAGTACCTCCAGGAACGGTCCACCCCGTCACTGTAAAGATAAATCAGGCAGAGACAACAGAGTTGATTAGTTTTAATTTGTTAGGATCATGATGTATATTGAAAGTTCACCTCAATGATTGCTAGATAGTGCTGGTCAAGTCGGTCTTCTAATCAAAGTTTATTTGTCACGCGCACGGGAAACAGGGTGTAAACGGTACAGTGAAATGCTTACTTGCAAGCTCAGTGCTATACACATTATCAAAAATATACACATAGCGAAGTAGTTAAAACAAACAATTGTTATGATTGGAAATGTATACGAGAATGAATGAATATACAGTATAAACTATCAAATGTGCTAAAGTCATGTACTGGTAATATGGCCCGCCTCGCATACCGGTAACGTTGTCTGAAGTCATTATTTGATAGGCCTGCTATTTTCATAAGACTCATATGTGGTTGAAATGTATACAAGGTTTGTAACTCATCTGCCTGTGTTAAAGTAACTGTCTGTTTATCCCATTGATTCTATGATTTCACACTGCACTTTTTCAAGTGACAAACTTGATATAGGGTACCAAGGGTTATTCCTTCGCTTACAGCATATATATATACATACACACAATACAGTCATTGGCTTACGCCGGGTCTCGGAGGGTCGGGCCTGGTTAGTACTTGGATGGTACACTGCCTGGGAACACCAGGTGCTGTAAGCATTTCTGTCCAGCAGGGTGTATTCTTGTACTATTTAATCAGGGAGCAACTGTCTTTACGTATCACCGTTTCTCTCAATCGCCTAAAAGCATTTTTTTGGAACAATGTTGATTTTCAAAACAGTCAACAAGCAACAGAACTTTTGCTAAACAGTAAATGCTTTTTCAAAATGTAGTTGTCTTTTAAAAAAACAAGAACATTCCTAAAAAATATATACAGTCAACATTGCAAATACATTCATCAAAAGAACTGCCTGTCAAAATATTAACACAACTATACTTTTCTCTTGAGTCCAAGAAGACAAAACAAAGGTAGTCTGTCTTTTAAAAATCCCAGTAGATCTGTGTATATATTTATGCGTGTGTGTTATTTGCGGTCACTAAATCATGATCAAAACTGGAAGTACAACTATCCAAAGGTGCAGAATTATGGGTAATTACTCACCTTTTATGCATATCACCAAACAATTTCAAACTAATTTGATTCCTGATAAATTAAATTAAGCACATTGTGTGCATGATTAATTCATGATATCACAATCTATTCCATGTATTCAATACATAGGCTGGTTTGTTCATAGTTCTGTAGACTTTCCTTTTGTGTACAGAAACACAATCCACAACAGAAATCAGTAAAGCTGAATACAATGGGGTAACACAATTGATATGAATGTATAATCCTCAACCCACACCAAAGCAAAACTCTATAATGGAAGGTCACATGTAGGAGATGACATAGGAGTCAGCCAAAGTTACTTAGAAGTAGTCCAACTTCATTCTCTGCATCTCTGAAAGTGATTTATTGAGCATTTGTAAAATAACAGGAAAATATTCCACCCTAGTCTGGTGGTTAAAAGGTGTTTAGCTGAATCTTTTATATAAAGTTCTGCCCTAGTGTAGTTCCTAGTTGACGGTTGCCATGGTTACACAGCTTTTTCTAATCTCATCTGGTCATCTCTTATTGCCTCACGGAAGGTGGCTTCCTGGGACTCATGGGAGGTAAGCACTTCCTGTATTTTCCCTCTCCAGCCCTCCTGATTGCTCTCCATGTTTGGGAAAAGTATACTTAAGGGTGGTACGCGCATTAAAAAAATATTGCCATTTGGCCACTTCTTATAACAAGCATAACTTTGTCTTACAGGATTATTCCCCGTTTCTGTTATTAAAATCTCCAACATTAGTAGAATCACTCACCATATTCTACTATAATTTTATTAGTCAAGCAGGAATGTTGTTTTAGGTGTTCTGAATAACAGCTCCATCAAAATTAGCAGAACACTTATGGTTCTATTCAATCTGAATCGCTGAAGCTTTACAGATCGTGTAACCAACTTCACATAGCCCCCCCCCCAGAAGAAAGGCACACGGACACCCGCACTTCAGGGTGACTTGGTTTTTATCTGCAGTAAAAGATATCAAAACAGTGATGACAGGCATTGATTGACAGGACGTCACAGCCACACATTCACTGCTCTCAGAATATCTCTCTCAGACTCAATCCACAAAGTGACCGTATAGTATACATGCGTTGTGTTTAGAAAATAACAAAAATACAGAAAAGCATACCTGCAGTAAAAGATATCAAACGGTGATGATGGGCATTGACAGGACGGTCACAGCCACACGTTCACTGGTTAGGTAGGACACAAGATATCTTTTAGATAGGAGCAACAGTAATGACACATGTCCTCAATGGGAAGTGATATTAATCCATAAATACAGAGCACAACCCTTTATATAAACATTTAAAAGGTGGTAAGAAAATAAACGTTCACTCAATATGTCACCTGCTGGCAATAGCTAGCGTGACATTGTAGTGCAGTGACCAACGGTGCTAGTTAGCTAGTCATTAACATGGCTAGCTAAACCAGCAAAAACTTGGTTAACTTGCTGAAATAGGTTTTCAATACATTAACCTGCAAAATAAACATATACATAGCCACATTCGCTATTGACTTTAGGATAAATGAACCAGTTTTCCAAAAACACCTGTGTTATACAGTTTTTATATAGAGAGGAAAGAGACACGAACCTGCTCTCAGACTATCTCTCTCAGACTGAGGAGCAGACAGACCAACTTGCCAAATAGGGGAGAAGCACTCAAAACCCACTAGTTGTTCTTTCAAAGAAAATAATACAAAAATGTCCGAAGACCTCTCGTATTAAACACCTCTTGTAACTACCCATCCCGGATCCGGAAGAATTGTCATCAACTGACACTAAGTAGCATAACGCAACAGACAAAAAAAAACATATTTACTAGAAATATTCATATTCACGAAATCACAAGTGAAATATATTCAAACACAGCTTAGCCTTTTGTTAATCACCCTGTCATCTCAGATTTTGAAAATATGCTTTACAGCCAAAGACAAGCATTTGTGTAAGTTTATCGATAGCCTAGCATAGCATTATGCCTAGCTAGCAGCAGGCAATCTGGTAACGAAAATCAGAAAAGCAATCCAATTCAATCATTTACCTTTGAGCTTCGGATGTTTTCACTCACGAGACTCCCAGTTAGATAGCAAATGTTCCTTTTTTCCAGAAAAATTATTTTTGTAGCCAAAAATAGCTCGGTTAGTTCTTCACATTTGGCTGAGAAAACGACCTGAAATTGTGGTCATGACAACACCGAAAAAATATTCCAAATTAGCTCCATAATATCGACAGAAACATGGCAAACGTTGTTTATAATCAATCCTCAAGGTGTTTTTCAAATATCTATTCGATAATATATCAACCGGGACAGAGCTTTTTTCAGTAAGACCTGGTGGAAAAATAGCTACCTCTGTCTTTTGCGCGAGAAATACACAAAGAGCCATCAGGTGGACACTGACGCAAACGCAATGTTGTCGCTCAGACTCATTTTTCAAAATAAAAGCCTGAAACTCTGTCTTGTGATACTAGACACATATTAAGGAAGCCATAGAAAAAGGAATCTCGTTGATATCCCATTCACTGCTCAATAGAGAAGCATAGGAAGGGACTCTTATTTAGAAACCGCTGCGTTCCTGATTGGATTTTTCCTCATTATTTTGCCTGCAATATCAGTTCTGTTATACTCACAGACAATATCTTTACAGTTTTGGAAACTTTTTAGAGTGTTTTCTATCCTAAGCTGTCAATTATATGCATATTCTATTTTCTAGTCCTGAAAAATAGCCTGTTTACTTTGGGAACGCTATTTTTTAAAAATTAAAAAATAAATGATTGAACAGGTTTAACAACCGTACTACAATGGCAGCAAATATTTTTATGAATTTAGTAACACATAATGAAAGGTCTACTTTATGTTCTTTGATGTCTACATTGCGCGTGAGGTTGATGGAAACTCTACATTTTCAATTTGTGATTTCCGTTTGAGCCGATATCACCGTGAATGCAGTCTCCGCTAACGAGGGACATTGCCTTTAAATTTCAATCATGCTGTAGCGCTGACTTTCCACTATACAGATTAGAGGTCGACCGAGGAAGCCATAGAAAGAGGGCCAATTTCGAGTTTTCATAATCGGTAATCTGCCTTTTTGGATGCCGATTATGACCGATTACATTGCAATCCATGACGAAACTCCGTGGCAGGCTGACCACCTGTTACGCGAGTGCATCGTCAAAAGGACCTAATGGCTGCAATGAGCCAAGGTAAAATGCTAGCTAGCATTAAACTTATCTTTACAAAAAAAACAATCAATCTTCACATAATCACTAGTTAACCTAGTAATATCATCAACCATGTGTAGTTAACTAGCTATTTTTTTTAGGCAAGCTGAAGTTAGAAATATGCTATGTAGCACAAGTAGAATAAAGGAATCACGTCGGCTCCATTCGTTGCATTTATATCTACAAAGTTCGTATACTGAATGTGGCCATGGGCATTTGGGATAATTGTTTTGAATTTGTACTTTTATTCGGTGTTCTAGGATATTTCCTTTCAAGCATTTTCTTTGAAACATTAGTAGCAATAGGAATGTTCTTGGTTTGTTGGGTACCATATTCTGCAGACACTTGAATGGCGAGCTGATCTCTGGCAGCACTCACAGATCTCTCTCTTATCTTCTCTTGGTCTGTTGTCCCTTATCCTACAATTCCTGCTTTTGACCCATGGCCCCTTTATGCCCTGTGGCTTTTTGTCATCAAACCGTCGGTCCCATTCCAAATTCTCTGTTGCTCCACCCACGTGCACCTTGGCCACCCCTCTACCTGCCATACTGCCTCGCCCCCTTCCCTCCTCAGCCTGAACCCGAGCATCCCCCTGCAGTGGAGGAGCCCCAGCAGAACGACGACAAAGGGTCCCAGGAGACCAAGGCCGGCTGGGAGGAAGAGGAGCCTGCAGCCAACCAGGGTGGCTGGGGCGATGATGAGACTGGGGCCGCCCCGAGCTGGGATACTGAAGGGACACAGGCTTCTCAGGCATGCTGGGACCAGGATGTGACCCAGACTGGGCATTCTCAGGGTGGCTGGGGCGATAACGGGGCCCAGGTAGGGGAAGAGGCTGCAGATGCTGCCTCTGATGGACAGCCAGGCTGGGGTGATGCGGGTGCCCAGGCTGGGTGGGCAGAGGAGCCAGCTGCAGACGGGCAGGTGGGCTGGGCTGAGTCTGGGCAGACTGGCTGGGCTGACTCAGAGCAGAGCGTGAGTAGGCGGGAAACGAGGAAGTACTGTAGGGGAGTGTAGATGTGCTATAGGTAGCGCTGGTAGATGGACAGGAGGTTCATTACAGTAGTGATGGGAGACCAAGGCTTCTGAAGGGTGTTGATCATTGACTGGGACAAACAAACACCCTGTGATTACCCCATCTGACAGGAGGTTGATGAAGTTTCAGTCTCCCATCTTTAGGATCCGTAGATAGATGGCATGGCTGTTGTGGCGGTCTGATGGTGGCACATGTTGACAGATTGTGCCCGGGGAGAGTCTTTGTGCCTGGGTGTATGTATTCCTGTGAAGTCTTCATACCTGTATGTGTATGCTGATCTTTGTGGGGTGGGAGGGATACATGTTCATTGGGAATTCTCACCTCCCCTTTCTCTCCCTTCCAGACTGACACTGCTGTGGCAGCCGCTGCAGGGGCTGCAACCGTAAGTACTGGAGTAAATGGGCCATTCATATGTAGTACAAACATTGGGTCCCTGGCATATCACTCCCTCTACAGTGTGATGTAACCATTGTAGAATTGATTGACCACTTAATACATTTCTCAGTATCAAATGAAGCCTTTTCTCTGCTTATTTCTGAATCCAGACTGCGGTGACCAATGGGTCTTCTGAGGCGCTGCCGGCTGGAGTCATCTACAAGGTGAGCCCTTCGCTTGTCTTGTTTCTAGAGGACCGTAGAGACGGCTACTGAAAAGGGGTTGTTTGAACACCAAGTTTCAGGTTCACGGAGGAAGAAAACTCCAGCACACTAGTATTTTTCAATATTCTGCCAACAATGGATCTTGGTTGTTGCGGTCAGTATATCTTAAATCAGGTAGCAATATCGCTGTGTGTGATGTCCAAAAAAATAATAATTCAGGTCAAAGCCATGCATGACTATGCTGCCACCGATGGAGACGAGCTGGAGATGAAAGCAGGAGATGTTGTGCTGGTCCTGGCCTGGGAGAATCCTGATGAGCAGGTCGGTAGCCAGCCGCATTCTACCCCCACTGAGAACTATAACACGTTTTCACACGTGATTGGGTTACATCCTCTGATAACCCATGCTGTTTGTGTGTGTGCAGGATGACGGCTGGCTCATGGGCGTGAAGGAATCTCATTGGCTGGAGAACAAAGACCTCTTGGCAAAAGGAGTCTTCCCTGAAAACTTTACCCAGAAGTTGTGAGCCGGACGTCCCATCCAACCTGCACTCCCCCTTCCCCTCTAATCCCTCTTCCGTCCTTTGGGACATCTGCCAGGATAGAAACAAACCAAAACCACATCATCTCAATCCTTGACCCGTGTATCAAATGTGCTGGTATATTTTAGCAGATTCGCACGATTATTGTTTTGATTTGTTACATTTGACTACGTAACGTATGTGTTTTTGCTAATGCTAATGTGGTCAGTAATGTATTTATGCTAAGCTAATGTGGCCAGTAGAAACACAGAGTATGCTAGTTTCAATGAAAAAGTAATGGATGTCACACTGCTTGAACACCTTTTGACATATCATGTAAAAAAAACAAAAAAAAAACATTAAGAGTTGCATGATCATTTTACTGTAGTAACAACATCACACCCCTAGACAGAGATTGGGACTGCTCTGGTATCAGTCCTTCAGTTCTGACTGTGATGAGACGAAAAATGTACTGGTACTGGACCAGAACCTTGGGGCACACCAGATTAAAGCAATGTTGACCTGGGTCATGTTCGGAAGGGTACTCGAAGAAAAACGTTTTGCAACGGGAAAACAAAAAAAATCTCTGTTCTTATTGGAGAGTTCAGGTAGCATTCACCCTACTGGCTCTGTTGTCGTTAACTCTTAAGTCTATACTTTATGCCTGTATCAAACTTTAAGTCACTATTATTATATTTTGCCCAATGAAATGCAAAAAGACTCAGTAGCAGTTCTGAAACCATGTGATCTTATATCTGTGACCCGTTTAATGTACCATTTGCCTCTGAGAAGTGGGCTCCCTAGGCTGTCGCTCCGCTAAGATGAATGTTTTATCTATTGTACTGTCCCACTCTCCACCTTTACTGTCCCTCTCTCCACCTTTTTATTATACTGTCCCTCTCTCCACCTTTATGTATTGTACTGTCCCTCTCTCCACCTTTATGTATTGTACTGTCCCTCTCTCCACCTTTATGTATTGTACTGTCCCTCTCTCCTAAGCAGTAGTTGAAGGGAAATAAAGGAAACCCAGCCGTTGCTCTCTCCCTTAGAGAGAAATCTCTCAGAGATTGGGTCAGGAGTCAGGACACACATCAGAATCAGGCTCCCTAGCTCTGTGTATTTTTCTATCAGTCCCTCTCCTGTGAAAGAGATTCCTGGGACATGTGTTAGGGAATGGTGTGCAGAAGCCCTGCAGCGTTGCAACCATATACATGGAATCCATAGAAAGGGCTTTGAAGTTGAAACCTCTAGCCCTGGCAATTTGACTGGTAAACTCACGTGTGCAATGGCTGCCAGTCCACCCACTATCCCACCATTGACTTGAATGAGGAAGCCTGTTCTATGGATTCTATTTCTACGGTTGCGACAACTTTTGTGAAACACTGGATAACTAAAGCAAGAGAATAATAGTCTCTCAACTCTGTGGTATTGGTTTCATTAGAACTCAGGTTATTGCTTGGCTCTGAGTGGAGTGATAATGGCCCAATCATAAAATCTACACCTAACTTGTCTGTATTAGAATATGTTGATAAGGGCTAGAGGGGGCGAGGGGTAATGAACAAAACCGCATGTTCAGAAGAGTTTTACAACTGTGGTCAATGTTCTGATCAAAAGTAAGGCAACTATTTATGGGTGTCATACCATTTTAATGTAACAATCCATACAAAGTATTCAAAGAGCCCTGAAACAAATCATCTCAGTGTCCACATTGTGTCCTGCTGAAAACCAAAGTTAAACTCAAGTCAAATTAAGCCTATGGGATGTACTGTGTTCAACTCCTAGATGTAGCTGGAAATCAACACCCGTGTGAACACCCTGTAACTGTATGTTTAAAATGTCTCTCGGTGGAAAGTGAGCGAGCCTGTAACCGACAGACTTCTTTACAACATTAAAGATGGATTCAACACCAGACACTGTGGCCTTCATTGTTTCACCTGCTTTACACCTGGGGGTTAGAACACCTCTGCATGCTGCCTGTATGGTGATAGCCTAAACAACATTTTCACACCCTACTGATCACACATCAGAAGAGCAATCAGACAGCTGCCCCTCACTCGGGGACAACACCCACATAGTAGTGGTCTGTGCTACTTTATCATAACACCAGATGGCAGTGTGACTTGACAGGCCTTTACGGCAAAGCATTGTAATGGCGGCCAATAGCAGGACTTGCTTAGTCACATTCCTCTCATGACATCATTGCTGCTTCTGTGGTGAATATACAGTATACTCTGTTAGCAGGTGCATGGGATGGAGATGCTTCCAGGACTCGGACTGGCTCCCCTTTCGAGCCATGCCTCAAACAATCACTACAGATTCAGTGACATAAATAGATATTTCTTAACTCCCAAATAAGTATAGGAGCATCCCCATGAATTCATTAATTTTATCATATGAAATGGATCAACAAGTCAAATGTTTTAAAACTTGATAATTTTGTAAACAAACTAATTCTAAATGATTCCTTGTGCCAATGAAGGAGTCTTGAGTTAAAAGGTCACCTTGGTGTAGCTGTTACCTATGGTGCCGTTGTTACCATAGGATACAGTCAACGAAGCGTGAAACACAACAGAACCCTGCCAGGCCACAGGGACAAGGGGAGGGAGTGAGGGCGGGGAAGGCAGCGCCTTTGAATAACAAATGGCTCAAACAGCAGGGACTATGGGGGAGGGGATCAACCATCTTAAAGTGACTAATTCCTAAATTCCTTCGTTAATGGACCCATGGTACTGCCACTAACATAGTATCTGTATTTTCTAAGCATTTGTTGTGGTACAGGTTAAATTAGTCCCCTTAGGAACCTTTTGTCCTATGTAAGGTGGGGCTGGTCGGTCGGATGGTCAGAGTTACACATTATCATCCTGGGTAGATGGGGAGGAGTTATTGATGTGCGGCAGGGCTTGTATGCAGTGTCTCCTCTCGAGCTGAATGATTGGCTTTCCTCTTCCCAGCCCAGAACTCCGATCGACCAAACACATTTAACCCCTTTGTTACCAACAACAAAGCTTGTTACCAAGGTGTTCGCTAATCCTATAAATACAGACGGAGCCGCCACCAGGACACACAAGCAAGATTTCTGTCGCAGATCCTTAACGTCGGCCTGAAGAAACTGCAACAATGGTAAGCTTCTGAATATTATGTCTCCTGCTCCCTTCATGCAGCGATCCCATCCTTTGTTTCTTCAATACGCCTCATGTCTCTTAAAACAGATCTGCTTCTTGTTTCATTGCCTTGATAGATCAAATATATATGGTTAGAAATAGAATTGTATTGGCAATATTGATACTGATAATGTTACTGAGCAAATTAAGAGAGACGTTTAGCTGCAACATTAGAAATGCTATTTAGTTGTTTGACCTAAATCCTCCCAAAAACCGTAACCTGAAGTTGTGACCATGTTAATATGGCTAATGGTTTCAATTCTGTCCTTTCTCTGCAGCGTGAATGTATCTCTGTCCACGTCGGCCAGGCAGGTGTCCAGATGGGCAATGCATGCTGGGAACTGTACTGCCTGGAACATGGGATCCAGCCTGACGGACAGATGCCCAGTGATAAGACAATCGGAGGGGGAGATGACTCCTTCAACACCTTCTTCAGTGAGACTGGGGCTGGTAAACACGTTCCTCGTGCAGTCTTTGTAGACCTGGAGCCAACCGTCATCGGTAAGTTGACAAACAATTTGCCTACTGACATGCCAATCTCCATATTTTTATAGGTTAAAGCTACAGATATTAAATGTCAATTCCCCATGTCCACAGACGAGGTCCGCACAGGTACCTACCGCCAGCTGTTTCACCCTGAGCAGCTGATCACAGGCAAGGAGGACGCTGCCAACAACTATGCCCGTGGTCACTACACCATTGGCAAGGAGATCATCGACCTGGTACTCGACCGGACGCGCAAACTGGTAAGACCCAACCTAGTCATCTTTCTAGGTGGATGTTCCGTCCATCTTTGATACAAATATATAAGGTTTGTAACGCATTCCTCCCTGTTTCTTCCAGGTAAGAATGAACTGGTAAGACTCATAGCATTTTAAAGCAAGGCCTTGTGTTGACACCAAATGTGGAAATGCTAATAAATACTAGTGGAGTTGATCAATATCAATACTTCTATATGATATCCATAACGTTTGATATCGATGTGAGCAAGGCCTATCGTGATATCGGTTTATCCTTAAGCCTTAGGGCCCAAGGGGGTGTGGTATATAGCCAATATACCACGACTAAGAGCTGTTCATCTGCACGACGCAACGCGGAGTGCCTGGACACAGCCCTTAGCCGTGGTATATTGGCCATATATCCCAAACCCCCGGGTGCCTTATTGCTATTGTAAACTGACTACCAACATAATTAGAGCAGTAAAAATAAATGTTTTGTCATACCTCTGGTATACGGTCTGATATACTATGTCTGTCAGCCAATCAGCATTCAGGGCTCGAACCACCCAGTTTATAATGGCTGAACCTAGATTATTATGTAAAAGGGCATACATGACTATTGCTACAGACACAAAACCCGCTCACAGGTTCAACTTAGCTGGAGTGCTTCTGAGTATGCTATTTGAGAACTTTCTCTGTTGTAAAACATCCCACGTATAAATACGGTAATGTACACACACTTGAGGGTAAAACATTATTTTGGAGCAAAATAAGTGTTGTTTTTTTTAAAACAAGTGCAAAACTTAATGGAACAGGCCACTCAAAGAGTTGGTTTGATGGTGCCCTCTGATATCCCCCCCATGCTTGCGGGAACAATAGAGAACAAACGAGGAAAGCACCACCACCCCACTTGTGCCAGGTCATGAGGATACCTGGACCACCTATTGAGATGTGCCTTTTGTTATTAAAGGTGCAATATACAGAAATCGCTCTGTCATTTCCTGGTTGCAAAGAACAGTTTGCCTAATATCAGTTTATGTGACAATCAATGTACCATCTAAACCGCCATGAAATACATGTTCAATAACCAGCTGTTTGACGCCTTTTTTCAAAACCGTAAGACGCAAAAACTGAAACTTAAGAACTGGAGGCATAGAAATAGTGCACATAGAACAGATCTACCACTTCTTAGACTTGCTTTCAATGAGGATGACAGGCAGGTAGCCCAGTGGTTAGAATGTTGGACTCGTAACTGAAAGGTTGCAAGATCGAATCCCCGAGCTGACAAAGTCAAATCTGTCGTTCTGCCCCTGAACAAGGCAGTTAACCCACTGTTCCTAGGCAGTCATTGAAAATAAGAATTTGTTCTTAACTGACTTGCCTAGTTAAATAAAGGTAAAATAAATAAAAAAATCTAATAAGTGGGGTGGAGAGGAGACTTCAACATTGTATTCAAACTGGTTGTGTAGGTTGATTAGGCCCCCTGGACATTCACACCTGGCCCAATAGGCAACCAGCGAGCAGTTGTCTGAACTTCACAAAGCCGTGGAAATGTATTCCACACAGTTGCAATGTTATTCATTCAAACTAATATGATATCGGTTCGGAAAAGTTCAACTGATATGGATAATGATTTTACATACCAGTGCCCATCACTAATAAATACATGTATTACATGTCTACCTTCTGTTTCTTACAGGCTGACCAGTGCACTGGTCTCCAGGGCTTCCTGATCTTCCACAGCTTTGGAGGAGGCACCGGCTCTGGGTTCACCTCTCTGCTGATGGAACGTCTCTCCGTCGACTATGGGAAGAAGTCCAAGCTTGAGTTTGCCATCTATCCAGCTCCCCAGGTGTCCACTGCTGTGGTGGAGCCTTATAACTCCATCCTGACCACCCACACCACCCTGGAGCACTCGGACTGTGCCTTCATGGTGGACAATGAGGCCATCTATGATATCTGCCGCAGGAACCTGGACATTGAGCGCCCCACCTACACCAACCTCAACAGGCTGATTGGTCAGATCGTCTCCTCCATCACCGCCTCCCTGCGTTTTGATGGAGCTCTCAATGTGGACCTGACAGAGTTCCAGACCAACTTGGTGCCCTACCCCCGTATCCACTTCCCTCTGGCCACCTATGCTCCAGTCATCTCTGCTGAGAAGGCCTATCACGAGATGCTATCAGTGGCTGAGATCACCAACGCCTGCTTTGAGCCAGCCAATCAGATGGTGAAATGTGACCCACGTCACGGCAAGTACATGGCCTGCTGCCTGCTCTACCGTGGTGATGTTGTGCCGAAAGATGTCAACTCTGCCATCGCCACCATCAAGACCAAGCGCACCATCCAGTTTGTAGACTGGTGTCCCACTGGCTTCAAGGTCGGTATCAACTACCAGCCACCCACAGTGGTCCCTGGAGGAGATCTGGCCAAGGTCCAGAGAGCTGTGTGTATGCTGAGCAATACCACCGCCATCGCTGAGGCCTGGGCCAGGCTTGACCACAAGTTTGACCTGATGTACGCCAAGAGAGCCTTTGTGCACTGGTATGTGGGAGAGGGCATGGAGGAGGGAGAGTTCTCAGAGGCCAGAGAAGACATGGCAGCCCTGGAGAAGGATTATGAAGAGGTGGGTACTGACAGTGTAGGGGACGAGGGGGAGGAGGAGGGAGAGGAATATTAAAAAGTAGTCAACTGGTAAAGAACAACATCTGTGAAGAACAACAGGGAATGAAGAGGAGGATGCGGGGGTGGAAGAGTAGAATGTTAAGATCTATAATCTCAGCTTTACAACATGAATGTTGAAACTACACAAGTCTATGATTGTCAGCCAGATACAGTTTTGACCAAATCGAGAATAGTAACAATAATTTTTAACCATCTATTTCTTTGGATATGAATCCTCTCTGTGAAAAAATAAAGCATTCATTGTCAACGCCCAAAATATTGGTCTGTGTCATGCTTGCTCAAAACTCATTTTTCAGTAATGTCAATGCATAAACCCTCTACCCTGTCTCGTTCCACAGCTTGTGGCAAGAGGTTCTGCCTTGAGGGAAGTCAGTCATACTGTATCACACAATGATCTATTTGAGGAGGTAGTGCACCATCAACCGCCACACACTGGTGTTAATGGTGTCCTCTGTCTTTCCTGAACTTCGGCTAAACTTCTCCATCCCGTCCTGCTTCAGCTGTGGGAGAGTGTTTGGTTAAGGCTATTGAGTACTGTAAACACACCACTTTTGGTGATACGTAGTCAGCTCACACTGAAGCCATCTAACTTTCAGGTCTCTATTTCTTATGAAACAAAGCGCCAAGCTCAGCTGACACACAGCTGTAAAACACTGACTCCTGAGAAGAAGAAGAAATGATTGGTGACTACAGACAACCAAATGAGAACTACAGTATCTCCTTAGATACTCATTGATGAAAAGTCAACTGTGGCTACAGTACCTGTGGTTATACATTGCCCAACACTTGCTTACATTCAGTGTATTTAACAGCTAACAAAACCTTAGTGGTAGAACCATAATTTTCACCACACTCAAAAGTTAAACAAATACTGATGCGATAATGCCTTAGAGCTGTGAATTTGACAGCATGAACTGTAAAACTACACAATACTAATGGCAAGATGAATCATTTAGTTGATATATAATATGCTCTTTTAATAGACAAGCATTTTTATAAATATTACATATAGTTAGCCAATCCTTTGAAAGGAAAGACTGCTTCCCTGGCAAACAATGAAGACTTCTGACCACACACACACACACCAGATAAACTAAGAACAAAAGCACTTGGTTTAAAAAAGAACAACTTGTGTGAAGCCAGCTGTTCACATTCTGTTATAGACAATAGGACTATAGACAGAGCTCTGAACAGACACCTGCTTTACGGAAGACCGACGCTGAGGTTTTCCCTAGGCGCCCGCTCACCTGAGGACATTTGCATTGTAAATTAATCTCTACTACTATGGTGACCATAACGATCTCCTGTAACAACAGCCTATTCAGGTCACCATGGGGAGGTATCCATTTTCTTTCCTCAGGGCAATGGGACAACATGACCTTTACAAAATGGATCCTCTTTAGTTGGAAAGAGTTTGAGCAGTAAATGTGTACAGTGTCCTCTAAGGTAAATTAATGAAAACCATTGAAACAGGAGCACAAAATATCTTGAAACAGACTTTGTTCAGAGTGCAAAATACATTTTTAAATTGTTATTTTTCTTCATATAACTTAAGTTACATTTTACTTGTCAAATGTAACTACTATATGAGGAGGGCAAGGCAAATAAATGTAATACATATGGGTCTTATTTCACAAATACTGGACAGGTCAAAGTTACTGTTCACCCATCCTAGACTCAAGGTAGCAATTCATATTATTGGTCTTTGTCCCTGTTTCAGTTAAGAATCAAAGATGGTATCAGCTTATCCGAGTTCTCCAGTTACTACAACAATGCCACGTTGTTGCCTAGCAATCCGGCACGGTTAAAAAGTTGCTCCATGAGCCTTTACATGACAATATAAAGGATTCCCCGAGTAGGCAACTGCTTCAGGAGAGTGAAGCATCTGCATGGACAGAAGCCAAGTGGGGGGAAGATGACTCCTTCAACACCTTCTTCAGTGAGACTGGGGCCGGCAAACATGTTCCCCGTGCATTCTTTGTAGACCCGGAGCCAACTGTCATTGGTAAACAGGAGGCTTTCATTAACAGCTGATGGAATTTGACAAAAAGCATACGTCAATAGTAGATTTATAAATGTATTGTTGTCTCCCAATAGATGAGGTCCGCACAGGTACCTACCGCCAGCTGTTCCACCCTGAGCAGCTGATCACAGGCAAGGAGGACGCTGCCAACAACTATGCCCGTGGTCACTACACCACTGGTAAGGAGATCATCGAACTGGTACTCGATAGGACTCGCAAACTGGTAAGACCCAAACTAGTCATCTTTCTAGGTGGATGTACCTTCTATCTTTGATAAAGAAATATATGGTTTGTGACACATTCTTCCGTGGTTCTTTCAGGCTGACCAAGGCACTGGGCTCCAGGGCTTCCTGATCTTCCACCGGCTCTGGGTTCACCTCCCTGCTGATGGAACGTCTCTCTGTCGACTATGGGAAGAAGTCCAAGCTTGAGTTTGCTGTTTACCCTGCTCCCCAAGTTTCTACTGCTGTGGTGGAGCCTTACAACTCCATTCTGACTACCCACACCACCCTGGAGCACTCGGACTGTGCCTTCATGGTGGACAATGAGGCCATCTATGAAATCTGCTGGGTTTTTCACGCTCAACAGTTTCCCGTGTGTATCAAGAATGGTCCACCACTCAAAGGACATTCAGCCAACTTGACACAACTGTGGGAAGCGTTGGATTTAACTTGGGCCAGCATCCCTGTGGAACACTTTAGACACCTTGTAGAGTCCATGCCCTGAATAACTGAGGCTGTTCTGAGGGCAAAATGGGGTGCAACACAATATTAGGAAGGTGTTCCTAATGTTTTGTACAATCAGTGGATGTGATTGAGTTGAAATGTAACGAGGCTCGTCTTCCAAATGTTTAGTTGGGGCCAAAAACAAATAGCTAATTCCACAGCAGTTCAGTCTTTGTAAAGCTGACCTACAATTGTATACAATTGTGTTCTCTACAAAACTAGGTTAACAGGGTACTTAAAAAGGTGCCATCTCCAATATTTACTATCATTTAAATGAATGATATAGGCCTACACATCGATTCTTAAGAAAGTGTTACCAATATAACTTATAAATGCCCCTTGAGCATGAATGAAAAAATACATTTAGGATTGTGACAAATATTTCTTACTTTAAAAAGATTACTTTTGGTGTAGGCTACTTCTCGGCTCTTTTGTTCCCAGTAGCAGGTATTATATGCAAAGTTGCAAGCCCCTCCCCTGTGCTTTGAGTAGTTTCTTTCCCTTCCAGTAGAGCCAACTTCCATTCCCTGTTCTCTACATTAAATATTATATTAGTGATAGTGATTATGAAAGATATTACCCACGATGTAACATCTGCTTGTCAACCTTTAATTGCCCGAGGAGCATTCCTTTGGGTTATAGAGTGTGGAGTGTGGACTGTGCATTGAAAGCAGACCTACAGCTCTGACTTTGTCCCTGAGAGAGATTAGCAGCTTGCCGAGGGGCCGCCCCTTTTTTTGTGCTAACAGTCGCTCCCGCCAAGAGAAAATAATACAGCTTCCTGCATCGCCCTTCCACCAGACATATAAAACCCCCACCGTGGCCCCCTCCCCCATTACAGCCTTCATTCTCCGAATCCTCAACGTCGGCCGAAGGAAAGAAATCTGTCAAAATGGTGAGTGCTGAGTACTGCAGCTGATTCTGAAAAAAATTAATAACTACATTTTAGACAAACAGTGAGAGAAATAAATATGTCCTTGGATTGAACATTTGTACATTTTCAGTCAAATATATAGGGGTATGTTTATTTCTAGTTTGTTAGTGTTTGATAAGTATACACTATCATTGGCTAATGTTACAGGGTTTTTTTATCTTATAGATAGCATTAAAAGCCACGCTGCCGTTGTTGGATAGGCTGTGGGTTTGGGTGCAGTGGAGACGGACTCAGCACTGTGACGAAGGGGACTCAGAGCATGTGGGGCTGACGCCAGAGAACTGGCACAGTTTTCTCCACCAGCGGGAGGAAAGCACATTACAGTCAGAAGCACTTGCCTCAATTTGATGTAGAAAGGAATTTTCAAGGACAATTATTCCATTTGTTTGGGTGGAAGGGTATTTACAAAATTGTTTTACTTGACCATTTGTTTTGGCTAAATGCAATTTTTTGTTGTACTTTCATTCTTGAGTAATAACAGGGGAGGGGATATCTGTATCTGGGTTGAGCAGTTATGAAGAGAAAAAAAGTTTGAGTATGTTCTAGAGGACACAGTCAGATATCCTGTCTGTGCGTTACACAAAGCAGCGCGCTTTGGCACTGAGGGTAGAGTGGGGAGTGGCCTGCCGGGCTATGGATTTTTCCTCTCTAGCACTGGGAGTTCATAACTGCACTGCTGGTTTCAATGGAGAACGACTGCCCCCTCTCATTGAAGACAGGGTTAGTTCAAGACCGACCGCAGCACTACAGGCATTGTTAGCAGAAAGCAGGATCCACCCATTATAATGAATGGAACAAATTGCAATCACCCTGGTCAATCTTCCTGTAAATAAATGTTTTATGGGGAAGACAATCACGGTACCAACAATTGTTGTTCACACAGCTCAGTCTCCGTGGGGCTGCAGTAATAACACGCATATGACTCAGCATTCAGCTGCCCAAAGCTTCACAGCCTGCGGAGGAGCAACCCCGCCCTTTAGCCAGCTGTCGTTGGGGTAATATAAGATTTAAAAGCTGGAACAGGTGTTAAGACACAGTAAAATGACTACTCTCACTATTGACTCATAATCATTTGTATCCTAACAATAGGACTACCGATTTGCAGTTGGTAAGGATGGTGCTTGTTGCCAAACAGCAATGACATTGAATCCCTGGCCTATGATCGATTCAGATATCTAGACTGGGACAGTGAGAGAGAGAGTATCAATTGGAAACTGTGGGCTTATTGCATGTGACCAGTCTGCAGCCAGGAATCTAAAAGGGAAAACAAAGGAAAGGACCAGAAATAGAAGGTCCTACCTTCATCATGAATAGGATTCACAGATGTCAGGGCTGATTTCATTGGGATGGATAATTTTCAGATTTTCTTCCACAGCCAGTTCCAGCCAATAACACTTGCTCTTTATTCATCCAACGGAGCTCTTCAGAGTTTGTGGAGGTGTAAGCGGTTTCTTGGCCACAAACAGTTTGGCCTGAACCTAGAGCCATTGATGTATTGTAGTGTCAACATTTTTTCATTTTGTGTTTTGGTTGAATAACAGATAGGATATCCATGAGCATTCATCAGTTGAGGGAGGACGTTTTCTTGACGTTGAGCTTCATGAAGGCCATAAGTTGACACCTCTGTTTCTCTGCAGCGTGAGTGTATTTCTATGCATGTCGGCCAGGCCGGAGCCCAGATGGGCAATGCATGCTGGGAACTGTACTGCCTGGAACACGGGATCCAGCCTGACGGACAGATGCCCAGTGATAAGACAATCGGAGGGGGAGATGACTCCTTCAACACCTTCTTCAGTGAGACTGGAGCTGGTAAACACGTTCCTCGTGCAGTCTTTGTAGACCTGGAGCCAACCGTCATCGGTAAGTTGACAAACAATTTGCCTACTGACATTCCAATCTCCATATTTTTATAGGTTAAAGCTACAGATATTAAATGTCAATTCCCCATGTCCACAGACGAGGTCCGCACAGGTACCTACCGCCAGCTGTTCCACCCTGAGCAGCTGATCACAGGCAAGGAGGACGCTGCCAACAACTATGCCCGTGGTCACTACACCATTGGCAAGGAGATCATCGACCTGGTACTCGATAGGACTCGCAAACTGGTAAGATCCATTTCATTGCTAGGCCTTGTGTTGACCTTGTACTGAAACCAAAAGGTATACGTTTCAATGAAGGGTAATAATGACATTTTCTTCCCTTTGTTTCTTTCAGGCTGACCAGTGCACTGGCCTCCAGGGCTTCCTGATCTTCCACAGCTTTGGAGGAGGCACCGGCTCTGGGTTCACCTCTCTGCTGATGGAACGTCTCTCTGTCGACTATGGGAAGAAGTCCAAGCTTGAGTTTGCTGTTTACCCTGCTCCCCAAGTTTCGACTGCTGTGGTGGAGCCTTATAACTCCATTCTGACTACCCATACCACCCTGGAGCACTCGGACTGTGCCTTCATGGTGGACAATGAGGCCATCTATGATATCTGCCGCAGGAACCTGGACATTGAGCGCCCCACCTACACCAACCTCAACAGACTGATTGGTCAGATCGTCTCCTCCATCACCGCCTCCCTGCGTTTCGATGGAGCTCTCAATGTGGACCTGACAGAGTTCCAGACCAACTTGGTGCCTTACCCCCGTATCCACTTCCCTCTGGCCACCTATGCTCCAGTCATCTCTGCTGAGAAGGCCTACCATGAGCAGCTGTCTGTTGCTGACATCACCAATGCCTGCTTTGAGCCAGCCAATCAGATGGTGAAATGTGACCCACGTCACGGCAAGTACATGGCCTGCTGCCTGCTCTACCGTGGTGACGTTGTGCCCAAAGATGTCAACTCTGCCATCGCCACCATCAAGACCAAGCGCACCATCCAGTTTGTGGACTGGTGTCCCACTGGCTTCAAGGTCGGTATCAACTACCAGCCACCCACAGTGGTCCCTGGAGGAGATCTGGCCAAGGTCCAGAGAGCTGTGTGTATGCTGAGCAACACCACCGCCATCGCTGAGGCCTGGGCCAGGCTTGACCACAAGTTTGACCTGATGTACGCCAAGAGAGCCTTTGTGCACTGGTATGTGGGAGAGGGCATGGAGGAGGGAGAGTTCTCAGAGGCCAGAGAAGACATGGCAGCCCTGGAGAAGGATTATGAAGAGGTGGGTACTGACAGTGTAGGGGACGAGGATGAAGAAGGAGAGGAGTACTAAAGGGTGTAACTCCTGATCTGCTGATGTTACATTAATATAGTCTACCAGTCCCGGATAGTGCAAGTAGTAAGAAAACAACAAAAAGGTTTAACGGACTAATATTGGAAATCATTCCATAGAGTAAGCACATTCCACCCAGCTACAAGAAGAACCTTCCTGCCTCACATCAGCCATTTTGAATAAAATGTGAAAGAAAAAAAAGCTTCTTGTGTTTACTGGTTGAAACCTCTTGGTATGTCAACATGAAGTAGCAGATATATCTGACGCGTTGATCACACCGACAGCGTAATTCCGCAAAATAATATGCAGCATCATCTGGATGTGTGCAACAAAAGTTCAACATTCCCCTTCTGCTACCATTTCTGTCAAGCCGTCTATGTATACAGTTTGAAGCATGTGTTCAATAAATCCAATGTATGCACCACACAGAACGCACTGCAACGCAATGCTGCAAGGAAAACACGGCAGGTCGCCTAGTGGTTAGAGTGGAGGGGCGGCAGGTCGCCTAGTGGTTAGAGTGGAGGGGCGGCAGGTCGCCTAGTGGTTAGAGTGGAGGGGCGGCAGGTCGCCTAGTGGTTAGAGTGGAGGGCCAGTAACCCAAAGGTTGCTAGATCAATCCCTGAGCTGACAAGGTACAAATCTGTTGTTCTGCCCCTGAACAAGGCAGTTAACCCACTGTTCCTAGGCTGTCATTGTAAATAAGAATTTGTTCTTAACTGATGTGCCTAGTGAAATACAATTTTAATAAATACATTGAAAATGAATGTACTTCTGGTGAACCAAAAACTGCAATGACACTGTCGGCGTGATGTGCCAAGCTGAGAAAAAGATTCAGCATTCAACTGTAGGACATTTTAAAGTGAGCAGTTTCTAAAGTTGGTGGTAGGCCAAGCTATATGGAGCTGCCAAACTTACAAGTCAGACATTTAGAGAGGTTTACTAAACCAGATTTGATCAAACATTAACCCTCTCGCTCTCCGCAATCTCTCCAGATGTTTTCTGACCATACAACGTTATGCTACTACATGCCATAGTACAGATCCTGTACAAAATGCACTCAAGTTATAATACTGTACACTTGAAATTTATGGAATTCACTTTCATTGGTAAACAATCTCCACTTTGAAAAACAACCCAATCCTCTTACTGAGCTCGTCACTGCCTTGCTAGCAATGAAGAGATTAAACATGCATTAGGGCCTAAATGTTAACAGCCTTTCCCTTCTATGGTTGATTGAAGTGATGGTGATCCTGCATCCTGTTGTTAAAACCCACTTTGTTAGAGCCTCAAAATATTGCTGTCTACCAAACCCAGTATCAATAAGAGGACTTAAAGTATAGGCATATATCAGAGAAAACAATAACTCGTTGTTTTCACGGATTCTGTGATGATCTACCTTATGACATACACTCTACACATTTTCTAACAGTGCTTTCATGACAACTGGGAACTCTGACATCCAACTTCAGGGCGTTCAAAACAACTGGGAACTAGGGAAAAAACTAGGTCCGACTGGGGAAAATCGAACTTGGGTACTCTTTCTGGAGCGCCGACTTTCCGACCTAAATATAACTGACGTCATGATTTGACCTTGTATTTTTCCAGAGTTCCCAGTTGTTCTGAACGTGGCATTGGGAACTCGAAACAAAAACCGAGTTCATATCATGACGTCAGTGATCTTCAGGACGGAGTTCTAGAAAGATGCCCGATTTGGAATTACGAGTTGGATGACAGATTAAAACCGTTTTCCGAGCCGGAGCTAGTTTCCCCACCTCTTGCTATCAGATTATAGTCGAACATAAACTAGACTGGCCAATAAAATAGTGAGTAAAAAAAGTACACATTTTCGCTAATTCTTTCTGCATGAAGGGGATGCTATGCCTGAAGTTAGCTAGCTCTTCTAGCTAAGAGCATTGGCGTGGCCTCTCTGGCGCGCGATATGCCTTCACGGCTAGCCAAAAACTTTATTTTAAATTGAATCAGAAGGACTTCGTGGTTGAAAGTACATTTATATTACTGTAACGTTGAATGTTCATAACACTTGGATTGGATGATTTTGTCAGCATATTGGGATGAAACCTTACCTCACACTAGCTCTCGTTGGCAGTAGGAGACGTCAGTCTGTTTGCGTGGCAAATACGACACGTGCATGTTTGAAAACTAATTTGACCCCTTGAACGATTGTGATTGGTAGGATTTGAAAAAAATATAAACCTGCACAATAAATAAACATTGTAAAAAACATCTGAGAAAACAGCACTCAGTCTATTAAGCATTTGCAACACACACATCAACGTTTATTATAGTTACCACACAAAGTTACAAAATAGGCATTTTTCATATTTTAACATTTTTTGTTTATTTTTTTTCTGGTTTGCTTGAGGTAAACAACAATAATTGAGCAAATCATTTACAACAATCTATATGGCACAGGAAGAGAGGAGGGAAGTATGGGTTAGTCATTTTACCTAGAGGGTTAGTAAAACACAGAGAACATGGAATGTGAATGAGCAGGGTTTGAGATTTGGGTAAATTGTAAACAAATGCGCTCTGAGGAGCAGGGAGAATCGGAGAGTGACAGCTGGCAAGCCTTCTTGACTCACATCCATCCTCATTCACCAACCACAGCCAAAACCTTTGTGATGACACTCTGAAAAGGACATAGTTCTTTGATGTAAAACGTTAAAATATTATGATTTCTATCTACCTTTGAGAGAACAATAAGCCATCTCAGCTCACCCCAATAACCTGGAAACTGTTCACAAGGGAACTTTGTCAGAGGACATGTATAGAAGATGACAGAAGCACCCTCTTCCTCATCACCACCACCACAGAGAATAGCAAGAAATCAAAGGCATCATTCAAACAGGAGAGAAAGCACAAAGGACAGCTTGGTCATTCTACACCATATTGTAGAGAAAAGGTGAGGTAAGACACAGTTGATGATTGCAGATATAATTCCATGGCGCAAGGGAAGGATCATTGAGTGGGGGGGGGGTCTGTGGTACAGGCAGGTAGGCAGGTCTGGATCGAGTTGGTTTCACTGGGGCAGGGCTTTCAGGATGGCATTCACCTCCTCCGCCACAGCGGTCAGGGCAAACTCAAACTGCTCCTGTAGGGAAGATGATCATTATGTGATTTAAATTGAACAGTGAATAGATAGGTTATAATCCAATTGTGGATGTACGTTATGGTCTGATGACGCAATGCATGTCATGTTTGGGAATTTATCCACCATAGATGATATACTGTACATACATAAGGTTGTATTTATGACAGTACCTTGGTGCGCACCATCCCTGGTCTCTGGTCACGGACGTGTTCCAGGGTAGCAGCAATGTCAATCTCCTTCACTCCTGAAATAAAACTTCAATTTTAAGCCAAAAATGCCTGCAGAAAACACTCCTATACCAAAATCACACACACATTTACATACACGGAAATGGACAGTCTAATATGCTTACCCTTGGCCATGCGGTTCAGAACCATGTCAATCAGGATGTAGGTGCCAGTCCGGCCTGTACCATCACTGTGTAGGAAAACATGAACATCTTAACATTAATAATAGACCAAACAATAAACATATCAACTTACAACTGTTGTTTGCTGAGGAGGCTGGTGGGAGGAGCTATAGGAGGACGGGCTCATTGTATTGGCTGGAATGGAATCAATGGAACGGCGTTAAACACATTGTTTCCATGTGTTTGGTACCGTTCCATTGATTCCATTCTAGCCATTACAATGAGCAAGCAGTCTTCCTATAGCTCCTCCCACCAGCCCCCTCTGGTTGTTTGTTTCCTGCTGTGTTTTGTGTATGTAATGTGCAAGCTGTGCTAAGAATTCCCTCTTGTTGGACAATAAACGTCAATCTATATAACATGCATTATTTAGTCAAAACACCACCATAGATAATGGAGTGCATTCAGAGAGGAAGAGGCGAAGTGAGAGGGATAACTCGGCCCAAAATCTCTGTTCCCCAGCAGGTGGCGTTTTTTCATGGTGGTCAATGAATGTCGAATTTGGTTAACAAAAAATTTAATAGTTTATTTGTTACGTGAGGTTTATTTGATCGAATATAAGTTTTGTAATTCTTAGGTTGTTGCGTGTGTATTGATATAAGTAGAACACGTGACATCCAGGCAACTTTATATCGAAGTTGTGCCTGTGCTATGCGGGATCTTTAACCGTTTTACAATTCAACGGGATAGGGACGTCTCAAGGATCCCGGCTAGCAAATACCATTGCGGTTGTTCACACGCGTATCTGCCCTCTCATTGGCTAGAATGACATTTTTACATGTTAGTCATTTAGCAGACACTATTATCCAGAGCGATTTACAGCAGTGAGTGCATACTTTTTTTGTAACTCTGGTGTTGCAAGCGCCACACTCTACCAACTGAGCCACACGGGTCAGAAGGGTCCCACCTGTCTTGCCTCGTCCCGACTGTCTTCCATTTTTTAAAGACATTTATTTTCATTGTTAGGGCGGCCAATGAAGCATCTGGGTCAATATAGTGGAACATCAGTGCTACATTTACACTCTCTCCGACAACACCTGAACCAAGCCGCATCTGAAAGAGAATCGCGAGGTTCTGCCACCATGTGGACAAAAGTGGTATTGCAAACGTTGGTTTACCTGCAGTGTACAATGATCGGACAAGATCTGCCTCTGTAGCACTTATTCACCTTTCTGTGGAGCAGCAGGGAGAGAGGGAGATCAAATATAAGTGAATACTGAATGAATAGTGAACACTGATGGAGAACATATATATTGATCATGCTTGACAATGGCATGTCACACAAACGTCAGATAAGCTAAAATGAGGACAACACAAATCCTAGCTCGATTGCAGCCGTGTCCTAATTAATAAAAATGTTAAAGTCGCATTCCAGGCCGTTTACATTGCAGATGTTGCATTGCATCAACCAATGGTTGCGTGCCACGTCATCCGACTGTGCAGTTGGGCATCAGACTGCGTAATCACACGATGTGGCTCGCTGATCTTTTTTAAAGACCTATGCAAGCATTAGGAGATCTGGCAGCAATATAGTCGCACTGGAACGCAGCCTAGCGGTTCTAAACAAGCAGTCAGTGTGTATTCAATATGGAGGAAAACAGCCCTGTTTTGAAGCTCCACTCCAGTTTAACAATCATTATAGGATGAAAATAACTTCTAGATAAAGAGGAGCGTTCGCAGCATAGTGATGAGGAGGAGAGTCAAAAGGGTGAGAGAAATGTAGACAGAGAGAGTATAAAACAGGGAGAGAGACGAGGGAGCAAAGGGGTTAGGCGATGGACCTCCTGCTGCAGCCACACCTGTCCATGATCATTTTTGTGACTATGCAACTGGACCCAGACTACTAGCTGCAAATCACAAAGATGACACGGACAGATATGTAAAATATCATGAGCCCGCTGACCTCCATCGCAAGATAGATGTGTGAGAGCAAAGAAGAGGAGGGACAGAGGGAGAGATGTGAGGAGGGATTGAAAGGGAAAGGCTAATTAAGTAAAGACAACACACAGAGAGAGACAGAGCGAGACAGACAGAGTGTAAAAGGAAAGAGAGCAGGATGGATGAGTGAAATGACATATGTTGTATATGTTTTGGTCATCCCATCATCTAGTAGGGATCAGATGAGTAAAATGGATTTAGGATTATAAGGAGTTGTGGACAGAGAAAGGTCTGTGAAACTGACACTGTTGACGAGTGACAAAGGAATTTGAGACCAAACGAGATAGGAGCATGGTCTGGCAAAACCATAGGATGTATCATATAATAAAATCCCTTCCAAACCTCAAAATGTCAAACATTCTGTTGTCCTGTAAATCTGGGTTGTGTTCATTATAGCATGCAATGTTTTAAAGTGTTTTTCAAACGGAAAACTAAAATGAGCAGTAGTCACTCCCTGTTTCAGTCCATTCCCCCCCCCCCCCCCCCCCCCCATTTCGTGCCTAGTAAACACAACCCTGCGTTCAATGTCCATGCGGTACCTGCGGAAGTCCAGTAGGGTGCGTGTGGAGGTGGGGATGCCCTGGGCAGGCCAGCTGAGGAAGTGGAACTGGGTGAGTGTGCGGGTCTCCTGGGTCTGGACGTTCTTCAGGTAGAAGCTACGAACCAGGAAGTCATTGCACCAGATGTGCTCCGAAACCAGGTTCACCTGATGGACACACAGACCATTGTTACAGATCAGGACAGACAGACACACACACCGAGTCAGACACACACACCTCATAGATGTGGTAGAGGGAGGATCCCTCGTCAGGCCAGTAGCGATCACACTGTTTCTCTCCGTCCTCAACCAGGGCTGTCATCATCACTATCACCGTGCAGCCATTCTCCCAAACCATCTATAGAGAAACACCATCACACACACACTAGAACATGTAAACATAAGAGCTTGGAGACCAATAACATCATAATGTAATCTTCTTTCATCATCACATTGACATGTGTTGTGAGTGTTGATTTATGTGAACAAATGTCTGTACACATTATATGGTTCAAGTTAGGGTTCATTCTTAAAACATTTAGATTAAAGCAGCAGCAGCAACAAATTGGCATGTCCCTAAAGGGACAATAAAGTTTAGCATTTGAATTGTATTCATATGACACACATATGAACACTCATCCGGAGTGACTGACCTGCCAGAAGTCGGCGATGGTGTGAGACAGGGGTCCTTGGGTGGCGATGTACGTTGGCATCCGGGGGTCATGCTCAATCTAAGGGTCACAGAGGGGAAAGGTCATCATGGGTCACCTCCTGGCATCCACAATAGAGGACATTATGGACACTGGTGGTCGCCGGTGGCGACGGCTCCATTCACTGACCAGTGGCATTTACAGGGCGGGTGAGTGGATCTGCTTCCCAAATGGCACCCTATTCCCTATATAGTGCACTTCTTTTGTGCAGGGCACATAGCACTCTGGTCATAAGTAGTGCACTGGGTAGGGGACAGAGTACCATTTGGGAAGCATCAGGGGAGAGATTCCACAACTAGTGTTCCAGTTTGATCAATGGAGTGTTGGTGTCAGAGACAGCTACAGGGCCATAGGTGGGACCAGCGCCATATTCAGAAAGAGTATCAGAGTAGGAGTCCTGATATAGGATCAGTCTTTTAGATCATAATGACAGATCATATGGATTCTAGATCAGCACTTCTACCCTGAGGCCCTTTTCTAATACAGATCAGAGTGATATATAGAGAAGGCTTTAGGTGGGGTTCTATCCCTATGAGTACAAGACGTTGAAAATACATATTTTTGGTTGCAAAGACGTTAAAAAGATGTCTTTCAACCAATTTTGCTCACTGGTATGGATCTGAGTTAACTAGACAGGTACCATGGTGACAGCGGGGATCAAGATTACTTCTTACTATGGTGCTGGCGTTGATGTAGTCGGTCCTGGAGGGGTTGTTCTCCGCTTTCATCTTCACCCTGGAGTGATCATCTGCAGAGCAAAGACACAAAACAAAAACCTAGAATCACGGAGGCCGCCTGGGTGGTTTAACCTAGAATCACGGAGACCGCCTGGGTGGTTTAACCTAGAATCACGGAGGCCAGGCCACCTGGGTGGTTTAACCTAGAATCACGGAGGCCAGGCCACCTGGGTGGTTTAACCTAGAATCACGGAGGCCAGGCCACCTGGGTGGTTTAACCTAGAATCACGGAGGCCAGGCCACCTGGGTGGTTTAACCTAGAATCACGGAGGCCAGGCCACCTGGGTGGTTTAATCTAGAATCACGGGGGCCAGGCCACCTGGGTGGTTTAACCTAGAATCACAGAGGCCAGGCCACCTGGGTGGTTTAACCTAGAATCACGGAGGCCAGGCCACCTGGGTGGTTTAACCTAGAATCACGGAGGCCAGGCCACCTGGGTGGTTTAACCTAGAATCACGGAGGCCAGGCCACCTGGGTGTTTTAACCTAGAATCACGGAGGCCAGGCCACCTGGGTGGTTTAACCTAGAATCACGGAGGCCAGGCCACCTGGGTGGTTTAACCTAGAATCACGGAGGCCAGGCCACCTGGGTGGTTTAACCTAGAATCATGGAGGCCACACCTGGGTGGTTTAACCTAGAATCATGGATGCCAGGCCACCTGGGTGGTTTAACCTAGAATCATGGAGGCCAGGCCACCTGGGTGGTCTAGCTGGTGGTGTCGGCGGTCACCCTCAGCATACAGTCTGTGTGGGTTTAATCTGACCCACTGTCATTTTGACTAGATCTCCTAACTTTCCTGTCCGTTCACTCTCCTAGCCTGGTCTCAGATCGGTTGACATGAAATGTTTGGTGAGAGATTGACAAGGAGCAAAACAGCCCAAACAGCCCTGGGACCCAGGCTATCACTTTCTGTTCAACAAAAACCACCCAAGAAAATACAAAAGGGAAAATAAATCAAGGAGGAGATGTGGAAGAAAGGAGAGAAGAAGAAAGAGGAGGATGAGGGGAAGAAGAAGAACTTACAGGGCACAGAGTCAGGGCAGCGGTTCTTCTTCAGGTTGGTGTCACTCTGCGCCACAGACATGGTGCTGGGTTCAGCCTGGTAGGAACACAGGGCCTCCCACTCCTTCAGCAGACGGTCCTTATTCTTTAGGTGGTCCTCCATGTAAGCCTGTGAGTTAGGAGGACAGAGGAGGTTCTCAGTACTAGGGTGACTCTTACTTAGATAATACACTACACTCTTCCTCTGTCAATGCCTTCAACTGGATGAATCTGTCTTCTAGAGTCTGATGGTTAATGTGTATTTAATTGTCAGTACCAGACCTGGATTCAAATAGTATTTGTTTTATTTCAAATATTTTTAGGGTTTGATTGAGCCTGCCTGCAGTGCCAGGTGGGTAAGATTTGCACTTTTGGGACTAGTCCATTGGTTCCACTGCGGAAAGAAGTTAGGCAAGTTCGATCAAGCGCAGCAAAAGTATTTGATGGAAAACAAATACTATTTGAACCCAGGTTTAGTCAGAACAGCGGTAGTGAGATCTGAGGCAGAGTAGGAATAAATAAATAAATTAATGCATAGAGTAAATGTTCAGAGTGACACTGACCAGGATCATATGACCGGTGGAGATGTCCATGTTGGTCTGCGCTGGTTCCTCGCACCAGGAAGAGGTGCTGCTGTGGGAGCTCGGGCTGGGCTGGGGCGCGTCGCTGGGCTGGGGCGCATCACTGAACTGGGACGACACACTGCTCACCCTGGACGTGTCCGTACCTCCTCCACCACCTCCTCCACCACCTCCTCCACCACCTCCTCCACCACCACCACCTCCACTAGCACCCCCACCACCCCCCGCAGCTCCTGCCCCCTCCTGACGCTCGAAGAGTCCCCTGGATCCCATGTGCTGACGACACAGGTCCTGACAGAAGGAGAAGGGGACCATGACAGTCAATGGGTTTTCTACGGACACAATGTATTACTAAATCAGGGATCAATGTCCCGTGGATACAGTCACACTGGTAGTCCTGGGAAGTTGGGGTCTGCAGCATGCACAGGTCTCTTTCAATACATCTCATGTCTCAGACTAGTGAATCCTTGTGCAGGTTGAAAACTGAAGAGTGAATGTGTTCATGTTGGACTGTTTGTGAGTTGTCTTTTTAGGGAGTATTACACTGTTGACATTGGTGAAGAGAGGGCGACATAAGAAAACTAAGATATAGCGGCTGGACAAACCCATGTAAGATAAATACTTTATTGATCCCGGAGGGGAAATTTGTTTGTCAATCATATCTCATCGAGAAATGTGCTGTCTGTCTATAGTCTACAGTACTCCCACTTGACTTGGTCCTGCATGGCTGTGAGGTGTCAGTTGACGGCTGGGCCTACTTACGTGTGTGTGTGTGTGTGTGTGCCTACCTGGTACTCCTGGTGTGTAACGCTGCCTCCCTCTGGGCCCAGGCCTAGCTTCTCAGACGCCAGGCGGTTGGTGTGGCGACGCAGGCAGACGATGGTCATTGTCGCCACCAGGATCCCGCCAACACAGGCCACGCCCACCATGGTCACGAACACCCAACGGGAGCCATCTCGGACCCGGGTGGCCTGAGGTAAGCCCCGCCCATCAGTTCTCTGTCGAGAGGGGAGGTGACAGAGACAGAAAGAGAGAGAGGGAAGGAAAACAAAATTGTTAGCTGAATATCTCACTGATGAGCCAATAAAATAGCTTTTGAAAGAGTGTTTATCCTTTAGTGGAAGGATGAGACTGGTTGTTTAGAGCCCCACTAATGTCCTGCAACAGAAGAATTGATCAAAGTTATTATTATTGAGGAAGTGGATGAGAGAAAACCTGGGTGGTGTTCATTAGGGTGAAAATGTTTTGAAACAGAGTGAAAAGTCCAAATCAGAACAGAGCTATTCACGTTGCAAAACGTTTTTCTACATTGTACCCCACTGAATGCAACACAAGTACTGTTGCAGCCTGACCCCCAATCATATATTCTCTTTCATCTCTCCTTCTCCTCCCTGGTTGCCACGGTTGCCTCTCCTGCCCTCCTGACCTCTCTTTCCTCTTCAGAGGCCCCAGGAATGTGCTGAAGGATTTGGGGGTTGGGGGATAGAGCTATAGTCTGAGACATTGGGGTGGGGAGTGCTATAGTCTGACATGGGGGATTGGGGTGGGGTGGGGGGGTGGAGCTATAGTCAGAAATTGGGGTAGGGGGTGAAGGTATAGTCTGAGACATTGGGGTGAAAGGTGGAGCTATAGTCTGAGATATTTGGGGGGGGTGCTTCACCTGATAGTCTAAAGGGGCCCGAAGATGAGAGATGGAGAGAAAAGGGGGGAAGGGGAAGAAAACATAAAGGGGGAAGAACCGAATGACCGGTTTCTGGAGATGACTATTAAGATCTAGACATGAGGTGAATTTACCTAACTGACATCAGGGGATGCAGGGGTGAGGGGTGGGTGTAGGAGAGGAGACGGAGGAAGGGGGCGATTGGTGTAGGAGGGGAGGGAGGGATGGGTGTAGGAGGGGAGGGAGGGATGGGTGTAGGAGGGGAGGGAGGGATGGGTATAGGAGGGGAGGGAGGGATGGGTATAGGAGGAGAGGGAGGGAAGAAGAGGGATGGGTATAGGAGGGGAGGGAGGGAAGAAGAGAGGGAAGGGTATAGGAGGGGAGGGAGGGAAGGGTATAGGAGGGGAGGGAGGGAAGGGTATAGGAGGGGAGGGAGGGAAGAAGAGAGGGAAGGGTATAGGAGGGGAGGGAGGGAAGGGTATGGGAGGGAAGGGTATGGGAGGGAAGGGAGGGATGGGTATGGGATGGTAGGGAGGGGAGGGAGGGATGGGTATGGGAGGGAAGGGTATGGGAGGGATGGGTATGGGAGGGGAGGGAGGGGTATAGGAGGGGAGGGAGGGAAGGGTATGGGAGGGAAGGGAGGGATGGGTATGGGAGGGTAGGGAGGGATGGGTATAGGAGGGGAGGGAAGGGTGGGTATAGGAGGGGAGGGAGGGATGGGTATAGGAGGGGAGGGAGGAAAGAAGAGAGGGATGGGTATAGGAGGGAGGGGAGGGAGGGAAGGGTATAGGAGGGGAGGGAGGGAAGGGTATAGGAAGGGAGGGAAGGGTATAGGAGGGGAGGGAGGGAGGGATGGGTATAGGAGGGGAGGGAGGGAGGGATGGGTATAGGAGGGGAGGGAGGGAGGGATGGGTATAGGAGGGGAGGGAGGGAGGAAGAGATTGATTGATTTAAGGCAACAGAGAGACCAAGAGGTTGATTCAATAGAAGAGTAGCGTGATCAGTACAGTAGATAGACTCCAGATCATTCCATTACTGCAGACATTGACTTCTGACACAAGTGTCTTTCCTCAGGTTGTTGTTGCCAAAAGCGATATGCAACTTCATTCATCACTATTGTGAGTGATGCAAACAGTTAGCAAACATAAGGCCTAACAATTTTTTTTCACTAAATAAAAAAATGGAATTGACAACTAGAATTAAAGGGTTTTAAACTTAGATTACACACACTGGTACATGTGTGTGTGTATGCCCAATTTCAGACTTCCAAGAGAAATCAAATGGACATTATTGCAGAATTCTTATAATTCAAGAGGAGAGATTGCCAATGTGAAATTATTGAAAATGCAAACAAGATACAGTTACAAAGTGCACCAACACTAATTACAGTAACCAGATATAGGTCTCGTTAAATATTATAATATTGATAGACGTGTCCTCAAACAGATTAAATTCGTTAAGTGTTATTTGCTGTACGTTCTTGAATATGTTGTTAAAATCTTCATTATGATTAAATACCCAGATTAACCAAATCATAATATTTGACAACGAATCATGCGACAATCCCACACACACCACGCGGGCTGGGCATCTCGTAGATGTGCGTGCGCTATGCCGGCAGAATCTGATGAAAAGGTCTAAACTAACAGATAACATTAATGCGTAAGCAATTTACAAATGGCAACTAAATCGTAGACATATTTGAAGAGGAACTAAATATAACTATTATAGAATCAAATTAGGCCTATAAGAAATACAATTCGCGACTTGGGCCCATAATAAGAATAACTCTAGACAAATCTACCATTCAAAAGTATGAATAGCCTATTAGTAGGCTAAATATAAGCGACACTCACCCAACATCCACCTTCCGTGAAAGAAAGACGACTTGACTTTGATAGTGCACAATATAAAATAAGATTTGTCTCTTGCTTTCCATAATGCGTTTATAAAGTGGAAAATAGCGCATCATTTGATTGAATTTTGGCGGCAGTGTGACCTACTAGCTCAGGCCCAGGGACGATGTGAGACGACCAAGAGAGGAGTGGTGCGCGTGACCAATATGAATTAAAGAGACAGTCTTGTGTCTTTCGGGAGCGCGCACGTTTCATTCGACCGCAAAATACGTTTGTCATGTCAAAGGATTTTAGCCATTCTAGGTATTTCAGGCAGAGGAAAATAGTTTGACTGTGAAAATGCACAGAAGGACGCAAAGAATATTGATGATGAATGCCAATAGATTCTAATGCAAAAAGTCTCTCGCTTCCTCTCTCGCGCACACACACACACTAAATGCAGCATAACATTCTCTTACCTCACCGACACCTGTCTGCAGGATCTTCAGAGCAGTTTCAGACTCCAGAAAGTTCTTCTCTGCAACTGAGTAAATTATGAAACAAAATAAAATAGTTGCCATCTTGCAAAAAAGTAATATTCTTGCTATTATATATTTTTAAAAACACTAGAGTGGTTCAAAAATCCCTTTTATACCCCTAGCTCACTTTTTGTCCAAGTTGTGTGTGTGTGTGTGTGTGTGTGTGTAGACATTGTCTTGGTGGTTTACATAGAGCAGCGGGACATTGGGTCAATTTGACCCCGTCTGACCCCAGTAACAGGTCCACTTACCGGCTTTCTCTGCCACGTCTTCAGCACTCAGGTTCTGGCTGTTGGGGCGGACACGGAATGTCAGGGCAGGGCCCACCACACTGTAGAGAGACAGACAGGAACATTCCATCAAACTATTGATTCATATAGCTGGGGCCGGGAGAGAGAGGGGTGGTGGGATGGTGGTAGGAGCAGGATGACTGGGGGGGGGGGGGGGGGGGGGGGGCCTTTATTTTAGGTGTCACTAAGCCCCAAATTTACACTGTTATACAAGCTGTACACTCACTACTTTACATTGTAGCAAAGTGTCATTTCTTCAGTGTTGTCACATGAAAAGATATACTCAAATATTTACAAAAATGTGAGGGGTGTACTCACTTATGTGATATACTGTACATACATATACACCCCCCCCTCCACACACACACACACACACACACACACACACACACACACACACACACACACACACACACACACACACACACACACACACACACACACACACACACACACACACACACACACAGTACAGTTGAAGTCTGAAGTTACATACACTTAGGTTGGAGTCATTCAAACTCGTTTTCAACCACTCCACAAATTTCTTGTTAACAAACTATAGTTTTGGTAAGTCGGTTATGACATCTACTTTGTGCATGACACAAGTAATTTTTTCCAACAATTGTTTACAGACAGATTATTTCACTTATAATTCACTGTATCACAATTCCAGTGGGTCAGAAGTTTACATACACTAAGTTGACTGTGCCTATAAACAGCTTGGAAAATTCCAGAAAATTGTCATGGCTTTAGAAGCTTCTTATAGGCTAATGAACATAATTTGAGTCAATTGGAGGTGTACTTGTGGATGTATTTCAAGGCCTACCCTAAAACTCAGTGCCTCTTTGCTTGACATCATGGGAAAATAAAAATAAATCAGCCAAGAGCTCAGAAAAAAAAATGTGTAGACCTCCACAAGTCTAGTTCATCCTTGGGAGCAATTTCCAAACGCCTGAAGGTACCACATTCATCTGTACAAACAATAGTACGCAAGTATAAACACCATGGGACCATGCAGCCGTCATACTGCTCAGGAAGGAGACCTGTTCTGTCTCCTAGAGATGAACGTACTTTGGTGTGAAAAGTGCAAATCAATCCCAGAACAACAGCAAAGGACCTTGTGAAGATGCTGGAGGAAACAGGTACAAAAGTATCTATATCCACAGTAAAACGAGTGCTATATCAACATAACCTGAAAGGCCGCTCAGCAAGGAAGAAGCCACTGCTCCAAAACCACCATAAAAAAGCCAGACTACGGATTGCAACTGCACATGGGGACAAAGATCGTACATTTTGGAGAAATATCCTTTGGTCTGATGAAACAAAATAGAACTGTTTGGCCATAATGACCATTGTTATGTTTGGAGGACCGTGAAGCATGGGGTGGCAGCATCATGTTGTGGGAGTGCTTTGCTGCAGCAGGGACTGGTGCACTTCACAAAGTAGATGGCATCATGAGGAAAGAAAATTATGTGAATATACTGAAGCAACATCTCAAGACACACCAGCTCTGTCACACAACTTATTGTGTGAAGCTTGTGGAAGGCTACCCGAAACGTTTGACCCAAGTTAAACAATTCAAAGGCAATGCTACCAAATACTAATTGACTGTATGTAAACTTCTGACCCACCGATGAAAAAAATCTAATCTGAAATAAATCATTCTCTCTACTATTATTCTGACATTTCACATTCTTAAAATAAAGTTGTGATCCTACCTGACCTAAGACAGGGAATTTTTAGGTCTAGGACTTTTGCCCAAATGAGAAAAGGCCACAGAGAGAGCTCCACCTCGCCACCACACCCGAGTTTGAGCTCAGCAGTCAAGCAGAAGAGGAGCATGTTTTTTGTTTGTTTTTTTAACCCCTTTTTTTCTCCCCAATTTCTCCCCTGTCTTGTCTCATCGCTGCAACTCCCGTACGGGCTCGTGAGAGGCGAAGGTCGAGAGTCATGCGTCCTCCGAAACACAACCACAATGCACATCCAAACCGGAAGCCAGCCAAACCAAGGAAACACTGTACACCTGGCGACCTGGTCTGCGTGCACTGCGCCTGGCCCGCCACAGGAGACAAGGATATCCCTAATGGCCAAACCCTCCCTAACCCGGACAACGCTAGGCCAATTGTGCGCCGCCCCATGGGCCTCCCGGTCGCAGCCTGGGCTCGAACCCAGAATCTCTGGTGGCACAGAGACCACTGTGCCACCAGAGAGGCCCGGGAGAGGGAATGGAGCATGTTGATGTTGATCATAGAAGTACCTGAGCTGAGATGCCCCCTCTACACCGAGACGGCCCCCTCTACACTGAGAAGCCCCTGAGATGGCCCCTCTACACTGAGATGCCCCTGAGATGGCCCCTCTACATTGAGATGCCCCTGAGATGGCCCCTCTACACTGAGATGGCCCCTCTACACTGAGATGGCCCCTATACACTGAGATGGCCCCTATACACTGAGATCTCCTGATCCTTTAATTTGACATTTATAAGTTTATTTGACAATCGGGACGATGCACATTTATTAACATTTCTGTAAACGTGCCAGATTTAACCAGCCAACTAATTATCATCTGCTTATTAGCAATTAGCAGCCAGCTAATTGTCATCTCTCCTCATTGGACCAGTCGGCCAGTGGGCCTCTATGAGTATAGCCTACCTGATGTTGATGAAAGAGCCAGTGGAGAGTGGGATCCTCTCAGCCAGGAGCCCCAGCAGACGCACCCCGTCGTACAGACTGAGGGGGCTGCGGAGAAATACACATGCATTCATACACACGGACACACTCATACACACTCATACACACGGACACACTCATACATGCATACACACAGAGCACTGAAGAAAAAAGCAAAAGCACAAACACATATACAGTACAACTGCAAGCAAAATCACAAACACAGATACACACACCTGCAAACACAAACACACTCAAACTCTTACATACACACGCTTACATACACACGCCATATACAGTCAAAGACTCTGAGACAGACACGTAGACAGACAGACAGATATACGCTCCTACACCAACATTCCTGTGTTTATGAACATTAGGCTTAGAAGACCTTTGGTTGGTGACGATGTAGCCGTATTCCTCCTTCACATGTGTAGTCCCTCCTGGTGGTTCTTTCTTCCCCTGCGTCTCTGTTTCCACCGGGGCCTCTGGCTCCTTTACACTGGCTCCCTCTGTGGCAGGAGGGGCCCCCATGGTGGGGGGCGGGGCTGGAAGGGAGGTGGGGGCACCTAGCACAGGAGATTTGTCCACCTTGTGTGTCATGGCCCCTTCAGTGATCTGATGAGAAATAGGAGGAGGCACCAAACACCTTAACATCCGTTATAGTAGGATTTAATAAATACATGTTTCATTTGAATATTACTCCAGGATATGTCAAATAGACCACTGATTTCCTCAGATTGGGGAAGTTCTGCCACCTACTGTTTGGTAGATACAACAACAACAACAACCAGAAAGCCTAATTATTGCCATTCTACATTTACTGTAAATGCTATTAACATTGTATAAAAAAACATTTCATATCGTTAAATAAACAACACTTATAAACCCAAGAGCAATAATTGAATTTCTAGAGTTTTACTGTTTTATCTCAACTTACCTTCTTACGTGGGGCAGCACTGTTCCGGTATTTGTCTGAAAAGCAAAGAACACAGATTCTCATTATCTGACACACAGATAATAATTGTTTCAGTATCTGTAATTGTCACAGTATAATCCCACCGCAAAATGTCACATTTTTCAGTCTCATTATTGGGTCATGCCCTTTTGTATAAAGATACTGCAGGTATTCCTGCAGCGTGTTGTGGTTCACAACTTGATTTCCTTAATTATATCACGGTATCTCATTTAATGTGTATCGGAGGACGCGTGACTTTCAACCTTCATCTCTCCCGAGCCCGTACGGGAGTTGTAGCGATGAGACAAGATAGTAGCTACTAAAACAATTGGAAACCACGAAATTGGGGAGAAAAAGGGGTAAAATTATTATTTTTTTTTAAAGTTTTAGAACAACTGTTTTTCTTTATTTTTTACTATTTTCTACATTGTAGAATAATACTGAAGACATCAAAACTATAAAATAACACATCATCTAGTAACCAAAAAAAGTGTTAAACAAATCAGATTCTTCAAATAGCCGCCTTGATGACAGCTTTGCACACTCTTGGCATTCTCTCAACCAGCTTCATGAGGTAATCGCCTGGAATGCATTTCAATTAACAGGTGGGCCTTCTTAAACGTTAATTTGTGGAATTTCTTTCCTTCTAAATGCACTTGAGACAATCAGTTGTGTTGTGACAAGGTGTGGGAGGGGGAGGTGGGGGATACAGAAGATAGCCCTATTTGGTAAAAGACCAAGTCCATATTATGACAAGAACAGATCAAATAAGCAAAGAGAAACAACAGTCCATCGTTACTTTAAGACATGAAGGTCAGTCAATACAGAACATTTCAAGAACTTTTGAGGTTTCAAGTGCAGTCACAAAAACCATCAAGCCCTATGATGAAACTGACTCTCACGAGGACCGCTACAGGAAAGGAAGACCCAGAGTTACCTCTGCTGCAGAGGTTAAGTTCATTAGAGTTACCAGCCTCAGAAATAGCAGCCCAAATAAATTCTTCACAGAGTTCAAGTAACAAACACAGCTCAACATCAACTGTTCAGGGGAGACCGCATGAATAAGCCCTTCATGGTCAGATTGCTGCAAAGAAACCACTACTAAAGGACACCAATAATAAGAAGAGACTTGCTTGGGCCAAGAAACATGAGCAATGGACATTAGACCGGTGGAAATCTGTCCTTTGGTCTGGAGTCCAAATTGGAGATTTTTGGTTCCAACCGCCGTGTCTTTATGAGACGTGGTGGGGGGTGAACGGATGATCTCTGCATGTGTATTTCCCACCGTGAAGCACAGAGGAGGAGGTGTGGTGGTGCGTTGCTGGTGACACTGTCTGTGATTTATTTAGAATTCCAGGCACACTTAACCAGCATGGCTACCACAGCATTCTGCAGGGATACGCCATTTGATGCGTTGCACAACCTGTCCTCCAGGACACCTACAGCACCCGATGTCACAGGAAGGCCAAAAACATAATCAAGGACAACAACCACCCGAGCCACTGCCTGTTTACACCGCTACCATCCAGAAGGCGAGGTCAGTACAGGTGCATCAAAGCTGGGACCGAGAGACTGAAAAACAGCTTCTATCTCAAGGCCATCAGACTGTTAAACAGCCACCACTAACTCAGAGAGGCTGCTGCCTACATTGAGACCCAATCACTGGCCACTTTAATAAATGGATCACTTGTCACTTTAAACAATGCCACTTTAAGTAATGTCACTTTAATAATGTTTACATATCTTACATTACTCATCTCATATGTATATACTGTATCTTATACCATCTATTGCACCTTGCCTATGCCGCTTGGCCATCGCTCAACCATATACTTATATGTACATATTCTCATTCACCCCTTTAGATTTGTGTGTATTAGGTAGTTGTTGGGGAATTGTTAGATTTCTTGTTAGATATTACTGCGCTGTCGGAACTAGAAGCACAAGCATTTCGCTACACTCGCATTAACATCTGTTAACCATGTGTATGTGACCAATACAATTTTATTTGATCCCATCTGGTGGGACTATCATTTGTTTTTCAACAGGACAATGACCCGACACACTTTGCATCAGATGACCTGGCCTCCACAATCCCCGACCTCAACCAAATTGAGATGGTTTGGGATGAGTCGGACCTCAGAGTGAAGGAAAAGTAGCCAACAAGTGTTCAATATATGTGGGAACTCCTTCAAGACTGTTGGAAAAGGATTCCAGGTGACGCTGGTTGAGAGAATTCCAAGAGTGTACAAATCTGTCATCAAGGCAAAGGGTGGCTATTTGAAGAATCTCAAATATAAAATATATTTAGTTTTGTTTAACACTTTTTTTTGGTTACTACATGACTCCATATGTGTTATTTCATAATTTTGATGTCTTCATTATTATTCTATAATGTAGAAAATAGTAAAAATAAAGAAAAACCCTTGAATGGGTAGGTGTTCTAAAACCTTTGACCCGTAGTGTAGTGCTCTGACAGGGTTCAGCTGCATGCCTGCGCTCTGACACACCTGCTGTGTCGGTGCCCAAGTCAGTAGCACTCTCCATCTGCAGCTGTTTCAGTGCTGCAGGCAGGTTGGCCAGCTGTGGAGGGGTTAAGTCCTTCATATCGATGCCATAGTGGTCCAGGAGCAGAGACACTTTCTGCAGGGAGTCATCTGAACAAACAGACAGGGTCACACAGAGTTAGAGGTGAGAGGTCAACAGGCAGGTGATGAAAAAAGTACAGGCAGGCCAGACATTAGGCATTCAGTGTCTCAGCTACAGCAGGCAAGAACATAAAAAAAAATAATCATATAGACAGGGGAGCCGGGGGGGTTAGGACGATTCTAATGGCCTGTGACTGACAGGGGCCCTAAAACAATATTACAACATTAGGTAAAAAAACATATTAAATGATTAACCTATCATCATTAATATAATATTTTATTTACATTGTACTAATAAACTTTTTGTTTTTGGCAAAAAGTAAACATCCAGAGAGCCTCTGTATTGCCCAACCCCCCTCTATTTACATGAAATGGTTTGATCCTGCCCCCAGGACCTTTAGACAGGTCAAAATTCACAAGGCACTACAGAGGGTAGTGCGAACGGCCCATTACATCACTGGGGCCAAGCTTCCTGCCATCCAGGACCTCTATACCAGGCGGTGTCAGAGGAAGGCCCTAAAAATGGTCAAAGACTCCAGCCACCCTAGTCATAGACTGTTCTCTCTGCTACCACACGGCAAGCGTTACCTGAGTACCAAGTCTAGGACCAAGAGGCTTCTAAACAGCTTCTACCTCCAAGCCATAAGACTCTGAACATCTAGTTTAATGGCTACCCAGACTATTCGCATAAAATAATACAATTTGATTTGAAACCAAGCGCGACAGGTACTTGCTAGCAGTGAATTGTGAGTGACGAGTGCCGGTGGAGCATCATGTCTCAGTTTCCTAAAGAAAAACCTGGCTTCCAAAAACTAAAAGAAGGACAGGAGAGAGAAAAGGAGGACAGGAGAGAGAAAAGGAGGACAGGAGAGAGAAAAGGAGGACAGGAGAGAGAAAAGGAGGACAGGAGAGAGAAAAGGAGGACAGGAGAGAGAAAAGGAGGACAGGAGAGAGAAAAGGAGGACAGGAGAGAGAAAAGAAGGACAGGAGAGAGAAAAGAAGGACAGGAGAGAGAAAAGGAGGACAGGAGAGAGAAAAGGGCGACAGTATGTCACCCGATGATTCACAAAGGAAGGTGGGTGTCGTCCGTGACTGGTGGAAATGAGCCTGTTAGCTTCGTCCTTAGTGAAATAAGCTACTTTTGCTCCCCTAACATTAGTTACTTAATGTTATCTTCACAGAACATTCTGAGTGTTTACATAGGGTTAGGGTCAGGGTTAGGGGTCAGGGTTAGGGGTTAGGGTCAGGGTTAGGGTCAGGGTTAGGGGTCAGGGTTAGGGTTAGGGTCTGGGTTAGGGGTTACATTTCACTCCTTTTTTAGCCGACATTTAATCAATGCAGGCAAACTTTTAGCAAACTGTTCATACTAAATCAGTTGTCCCTGTCCCTGCCTGGTGCCAGACCCAACAGTCACAGCTTCAGACTCACCAGCCCTGTCTCCTCATCCCCATAGCCCTGAACCAGCCCTGTCTCCTCATCCCCATAGCCCTGTCTCCCCATCCCCATATCCCTGAACCAGCCCTGTCTCACCATCCCCATACCCCTGAACCAGCCCTGTCTCCCCATCCCCATAGCCCTGTCTCCCCATCCCCATACCCCTGAACCAGCCCTGTCTCACCATCCCCATACCCCTAAACCAGCCCTGTCTCCCCATCCCCATACCCCTGAACCAGCCCTGTCTCCCCATCCCCATACCCCTGAACCAGCCCTGTCTCCCCATCCCCATAGTCCTGTCTCCCCATCCCCATACCCCTGAACCAGCCCTGTCTCCCCATCCCCATACCCCTGAACCAGCCCTGTCTCCTCATCCCCATAGCCCTGAACCAGCCCTGTCTCCTCATCCCCATAGCCCTGAACCAGCCCTGTCTCCTCATCCCCATAGCCCTGAACCAGCCCTGTCTCCTCATCCCCATACCCCTGAACCAGCCCTGTCTCCCCATCCCCATAGCCCTGAACCAGCCCTGTCTCCCCATCCCCACCCCCCTGAACCAGCCCTGTCTCCCCATCCCCACCCCCCTGAACCAGCCCTGTCTCCCCATCCCCATAGCCCTGTCTCCCCACCCCCACCCCCCTGAACCAGCCCCGTCTCCCCATCCCCACCCCCCTGAACCAGCCCTGTCTCCCCATCCCCACCCTCCTGAACCAGCCCTGCCTCCCCATCCCCATAGCCCTGAACCAGTCCTGTCTCCCCATCCCCACCCCCCTGAACCAGCCCCGTCTCCCCATCCCCACCCCCCTGAACCAGCCCCGTCTCCCCATCCCCACCCCCCTGAACCAGCCCCGTCTCCCCATCCCCACCCCCCTGAACCAGCCCCGTCTCCCCATCCCCACCCCCCTGAACCAGCCCCGTCTCCCCATCCCCATAGCTCTGTCTCCCCATCCCCATACCCCTGAACCAGCCCTGTCTCCCCATAGCCCTGAACCAGTCCTGTCTCCCCATCCCCATAGCCCTGAACCAGCCCTGTCTCACCATCCCCATCCCCCTGAACCAGCCCTGTCTCCCCATCCCCATAGCCCTGAACCAGCCCTGTCTCCCCATACCCCTGAACCAGCCCTGTCTCCCCATCCCCACCCCCCTGAACCAGCCCCGTCTCCCCATCCCCACCCCCCTGAACCAGCCCCGTCTCCCCATCCCCACCCCCCTGAACCAGCCCTGCCTCCCCATCCCCATAGCTCTGTCTCCCCATCCCCATACCCCTGAACCAGCCCTGTCTCACCATCCCCAAAGCCCTGAACCAGCCCTGTCTCCCCATCCCCATACCCCTGAACCAGCCCTGTCTCCCCATCCCCATAGCCCTGAACCAGCCCTGTCTCCCCATCCCCATACCCATGAACCAGCCCTGTCTCCTCATCCCCATACGCCTGAACCAGCCCTGTCTCCCCATCCCCATACCCATGAACCAGCCCTGTCTCCTCATCCCCATACGCCTGAACCAGCCCTGTCTCCCCATCCCCATAGCCCTGAACCAGCCCTGTCTCCCCATCCCCATACCCATGAACCAGCCCTGTCTCCTCATCCCCATACCCCTGAACCAGCCCTGTCTCCCCATCCCCATAGCCCTGAACCAGCCCTGTCTCCCCATCCCCATACCCATGAACCAGCCCTGTCTCCTCATCCCCATACCCATGAACCAGCCCTGTCTCCTCATCCCCATACCCCTGAACCAGCCCTGTCTCCTCATCCCCATACCCCTGAACCAACCCTGTCTCCTCATCCCCATACCCCTGAACCAGCCCTGTCTCCCCATCCCCATAGCCCTGAACCAGCCCTGTCTCCCCATCCCCATACCCCTGAACCAGCCCTGTCTCCCCATCCCCATCCCCCTAAACCAGCCCTGTCTCCCCATCCCCATAGCCCTGAACCAGTCCTGTCTCCCCATCCCCATACCCCTGAACCAGCCCTGTCTCCCCATACCCCTGAACCAGCCCTGTCTCCCCATCCCCATACCCCTGAACCAGCCCTGTCTCACCATCCCCAAAGCCCTGAACCAGCCCTGTCTCCCCATCCCCATACCCATGAACCAGCCCTGTCTCCCCATCCCCATACGCCTGAACCAGTCCTGTCTCCTCATCCCCATAGCCCTGAACCAGCCCTACTCCCAACTGAAGGAGGTGAGCAGCATTGTGTTGAATGACATGTCAGTTGGCATAATTGCAGGTACTGAAATGCATTGAGGACAGGAATGTGATTCTCCAGTCAGGAAAAATCTCACTTGACACAGAAGACAGCCAATATCAGAGTGTTATAGAAAGAGACACAGTCTCTTAGAGATGGATGAGAGTCTCTCCTGTCTGAGGCAACACTGATTGCTACGCAAATGAATGTTGCACCTCAATTTAGCAAGAAACACAGCCGCCAGAGGAAAAGGAAGAGACTCCATGATGAGACCTCTGAAGAGGAGACAACTCAGGACAGCGCAGCAACAGTGTTTCGGGACACTGTGTTTTTTTACTGCTATGGACAACATCATAAGTGACTTGAACACGAGGTTCCACACCACTGCAAAACATTGTAGAATAATTTTCTGCTGTTCTGAAAGGTGGTCAGATTAGTGTGGGTAAAGTCCCTTCTGTGTGCCAACCACTGATCACGACGTATTCCAGAGTTCTGACACCTGAGTTTCAACATGAAGACAGACACCTGAACACTGTACAGTATATGCTGCCACTTCCCCCCTAACATGTCCCCTTGGTCTCCTGAACACTGTATATGCTGCCACTTACCCCTCTAACATGTCCCCTTGGTCTCCTGAACACTGTATATGCTGCCACTTCCCCCCTAACATGTCCCCTTGGTCTCCTGACACCTGAACACTGTATATGCTGCCACTTTCCCCCCTAACATGTCCCCTTGGTCTCCTGAACACTGTATATGCTGCCACTTCCCCCCTAACATGTCCCCTTGGTCTCCTGAACACTGTATATGCTGCCACTTTCCCCCCTAACATGTCCCCTTGGTCTCCTGACACCTGAACACTGTATATGCTGACACTGTCCCCCCTAACATGTCCCATTGGTCTCCTGACACCTGAACACTGTATATGCTGCCACTTCCCCCCTAACATGTCCCCTTGGTCTCCTGAACACTGTATATGCTGCCACTTCCCCTCCTAACATGTCCCCTTGGTCTCCTGACACCTGAACACTGTATATGCTGCCACTTCCCCCCTAACATGTCCCCTTGGTCTCCTGAACACTGTATATGCTGCCACTTCCCCTCCTAACATGTCCCCTTGGTCTCCTGACACCTGAACACTGTATATGCTGCCACTTCCCCCCTAACATGTCCCCTTGGTCTCCTGAACACTGTATATGCTGCCACTTCCCCTCCTAACATGTCCCCTTGGTCTCCTGACACCTGAACACTGTATATGCTGCCACTTCCCCCCTAACATGTCCCCTTGGTCTCCTGACACCTGAACACTGCATATGCTGACACTGTCCCCCCTAACATGTCCCCTTGGTCTCCTGACACCTGAACACTGTATATGCTGCCACTTTCCCCTCTAACATGTCCCCTTGGTCTCCTGAACACTGTATATGCTGCCACTTTCCCTCCTAACTTGTCCCCTTGGTCTCTTGAACACTGTATATGCTGCCACTTCCCCCCATAACATGTCCCCTTGGTCTCCTGAACACTGTATATGCTGCCACTTTCCCTCCTAACTTGTCCCCTTGGTCTCCTGAACACTGTATATGCTGCCACTTTCCCTCCTAACTTGTCCCCTTGGTCTCTTGAACACTGTATATGCTGCCACTTCCCCCCATAACATGTCCCCTTGGTCTCCTGAACACTGTATATGCTGCCACTTCCCCTCCTAACATGTCCCCTTGGTCTCCTGACACCTGAACACTGTATATGCTGCCACTTCCCCCCTAACATGTCCCCTTGGTCTCCTGAACACTGTATATGCTGCCACTTCCCCTCCTAACATGTCCCCTTGGTCTCCTGACACCTGAACACTGTATATGCTGCCACTTCCCCCCTAACATGTCCCCTTGGTCTCCTGAACACTGTATATGCTGCCACTTCCCCTCCTAACATGTCCCCTTGGTCTCCTGACACCTGAACACTGTATATGCTGCCACTTCCCCCCTAACATGTCCCCTTGGTCTCCTGACACCTGAACACTGCATATGCTGACACTGTCCCCCCTAACATGTCCCCTTGGTCTCCTGACACCTGAACACTGTATATGCTGCCACTTTCCCCTCTAACATGTCCCCTTGGTCTCCTGAACACTGTATATGCTGCCACTTTCCCTCCTAACTTGTCCCCTTGGTCTCTTGAACACTGTATATGCTGCCACTTCCCCCCATAACATGTCCCCTTGGTCTCCTGAACACTGTATATGCTGCCACTTTCCCTCCTAACTTGTCCCCTTGGTCTCCTGAACACTGTATATGCTGCCACTTTCCCTCCTAACTTGTCCCCTTGGTCTCTTGAACACTGTATATGCTGCCACTTCCCCCCATAACATGTCCCCTTGGTCTCCTGAACACTGTATATGCTGACACTTTCCCTCCTAATTTGTCCCCTTGGTCTCCTGAACACAATTTGTAAGATGCAGCTTGTAAAGCATTTTTGGAGACGTGGGCATTGCTTTACGTATATTTCTGGTGGCAAGAGAGCTTTCAGTAAGCTAAAACTGATAAACAACTATTTGAGGTCCACTATGTCCCAGGACAGGCTTTGCAGTCTTGCCATGCTGTCCATTGAAAGTCAGTTAGCTAGAAAGCTGGACTTCAAAGACTTGATCAGTGACTTTGCTAGCAAGAAGGCCTGGCGCTGGGCTCTTGGTGGGTAAGGCTGAGCAAGGGCCAGTGATAACTGTTAAATGACATGGCTATGGATATTGGATCACTACACATATGACGCCCACAGGCTGAGAACAAGACTGAGAACAGACTGAGACCAAGATCTAAATGTAAGGGCTGGATTGCCATAAAATGTGTTGAGTACAATCAAGACCCCAAGTGGAATAAACCTATTGATTTGGTGACCTCTTGACCTTTCCTCTAGCGCCACCATCAGGCCTTTCCATTTCATTCCCATTTCTACTTTTACAGCTGCTTATGTTCTAGTTGGTATGTATACTTAGTTCAAAAATCTGCTGCTGATTTTATTTGTTATATCATTCTATAGATGTTAATGTTAATTTATTTTAATTGAAGAGGTTCATGTATATTTAAGTTATATTTATTTTAAGTTATTCATTAATGTTAAGAGAATTTTCCATTGAAGAATTTTCCAATTCAAATTACATTTAGACTGTAAAAGACGTTTTTATAGAGGGTATCAGTCCTGCATCGAATAGTGAATTCCACTGTATTCAGAATGTTGCATGCATGTCTGCACAGTGTTATATTTTCACAGCTCACTGTCAGTAAATATTAGACTACAAGAGAGTTGCAGGCCTGCAAAGCTAGAGTTATTTAAAGCTTTTAATGGGTCGATTGGGTTCTGGAGGTGTGTGGTTACAGCAATTGCGCAGTGTTGGTGTGGCCTGTGGTGGGGAGGCCCCATGTGATATATTATCATGAGGCACACCCACCCACCCACCCACCCAGTGGAGGCTGCTGAAGAGAGAACTGTTCATAATAATGGCTGGAACAGAGTGAATGGAATGGCATCAGACATGGAAACCATGGAAACCATGGAAACCATGCATTTGATGTATCTTTGATACTATTCCATTGATTCCGCTCCAGTCACACTGACTGCCTCACACTCACCATCCAATCCAGCCAGCGATCCGTAGTCCTTCTGAGCGTTGCTCTGCGTCTGATCCAGCTGCTGCTGCTGCTTGCGGACCTCCACGTCCTGCTGGGAAACGTAGTCCTCTGCGTAGTCCAGAGGGAAGTCCAGGTCCTGGTACAAGGGAGAGGTAGAGATCGGTGTTGCTGCCCCACGGTGGCGGGAGGCCGGCTGGGCGGGGGAGGAGAGGTACAGGGAGACCAGGTCCTGGAGCACCTGGCGGTCTCGGTCCTGGGGGCGGGACCCTTTACCCCCGGCGTGAGTAGAAGGGCGGGGGAAACCACCACCCTCCAGAGAGTTAAGAGAGCGCTCCTCGTCGTCTTGGTAACCATACTGCTGCTTAATAAACCCATAAACAGACACAGAGATGCCCTCTGGGAAAAGGAATTGATACAATCTCCTGTATTTATTATGGATCCCCATTAACTTCCCGGGGTCCAGCAGAATGAAGGCAGTTTATACAATTTTAAAAACATTACAATACATTGACAGATTTCACAACCCACTGTGTGCCCTCTGGCCCCTACTCTACAACTACAATACAGTACTAAATCCATGTGAACGTGTGTGTATAGTGCTTATGTTATCATATGTGTATGTGTATGCGTGTGTCTGTGTCTATGTTTGTGTTGCTTCACAGTCCCTGCTGTTCCATAAGGTGTATTTTTACCTGTTTTTAAAATCTAACTTTACTGTTTACATCAGTTACCTGATGTGGAATAGAGTTCCGTGGCTCTATGCATTTTTATTTATTTTTTAATTAAAATGTAACCTTTATTTAACTAGGCAAGTCAGTTAAGAACAAATTCTTATTTACAATGACAGCCTACCGGGGAACAGTGGGTTAACTGCCTTGTTCAGGGGCAGAATGACAGATTTTTACCTTGTCAGCTCTAGGATTCAACCCAGAAACCTTTCAGTTACTGGCCCAACTTTCTAATCACCAGGCTACCTGCCGCCCCATGTAGTTCTGTGCACCTCCCATAGTCTGTCCTGGACTTGGGGACTGTGAAGAGACCTTGTGGCATGTCTTGTGGGGTATTATATGGTATCTATCTACAGTGTATTTATATCATACGACTCAGTTATATAGTATCTATGTACTGTATATACATTCTTACACACATGAACTGTATGTGGTAATAGTAGTTGTGTGTATGAATGTATATACAGTAGATAGATACCATATAACCATGAGTCGTATGATATAAATACACTGTAGATGTGTGTGTGTGTGTGTGTGTGTGTGTGTATATATGTGTGTGTGTGTATGTGTGTGTGTGTCCATTCCCACCTGGCGGTAGGTGTAAGGGTCCAGAGTTTGCATGTGGAGGGACTGGGAGGCCTTGGGGGGATCCACGATCATGTAGTCCAGGTAACTCTGCATCAGGTCTGGGTTGGGATCGTCCCCTTGAGCCTTGGTCCTGGAGCTGGGAGGATACTGCATCTTGGAAAGATGGGCACTCTGCACAGGTTCTGAGGACCTGAGAAATACAGTATGAATGGAGAATATCAGAATAAGGCCAACCAATTAGCACTTGCAGACCCTCATAGGGAACATAGCTTCCCTCACTCACAAGAACTCAACTTCCAAGTCATCCTCCACCTGTCTAAAAAGGGCTTCCATCTAATGCAGGAGTATTTGACCACAGTCCTCTGAGGATGGCTTCCCTCTACTCAGGAGTATTTGACCACAGTTCTCTGATGATGGCTTCCCTCTACTGCAGGAGTATTTGACCACAGTCCTCTGATGATGGCTTCCCTCTACTGCAGGAGTATTTGACCACAGTCCTCTGAGGATGGCTTCCCTCTACTGCAGGAGTATTTGACCACAGTCCTCTTAGGGCCACTTTCTCTAACAACATTTGAGTGTGACTTAGTCTACTTGTGCTCTATGTCAGACGCTCAGTGACAGTGACTGACTGTCTGCTTAGGGCACTCATCAATGGGACCTCAATGGAAATAAGTATCTGAATGAATTGTGTTATTCCGACCACGTTTAAAAATATATACATGTACTGTGTGTATACGTTTTTAACTGACAAATAAAACCAACCAATTAATCAACTACCAGTGGAAGAGAGAGACGCAGAGGCTGTGGCCTGTTCCTCGTGGACTGGATTTTAAACATCTCTTCTCTAAACTCAAAGATCTGGTTCTGGGGCTTTCTAAAGGTTTCTTTCTAATCTCATAACCTTTCCTGGCTGCTATTACAAAACAATTCCCCCATTGAGTCACAGACCTTCCTGTGGAAATCTGCAGACAAATAGAACAGATGTAATTATAGATCTGCTTTTAATTATAGTCAACAGAGCAGGAGACTCACTGAGACGAGGGGTTGTCATGACGTCCAGACAGGGGGCGGGTCAGTGAAACACGGCTCAGCTCCTTGCGAATGACGTACTGGGTGATGTCATCCTGCCAGGACAATCCTGCACAGCCAAAGGCCGATACAGATGTCAATCACAGTAGTCATAGATGTAACCTGGTAACTTGAGGAGTGTGACCTTATAGAGCCCTCAGCCCTGTTGCCGTGGTAGCAGATGAGACCTGATTATCTGTTCATGATCTTTACCATCACTAAGGTAACAGTTCACTTTTACAACCACACTCTGAACCTAACAACCTTTGTGGGAATGGGTTAGTGAGTATGCATGGAGTACGGATATGTCTATATGTGGCTGTGTGTGTGTGTGTGTGTGTGTGTGTGTGTGTGTGTACATGTGTGTGTAACTTTAATTACCTTGCATCATCAGTTCCTTGAGCACCTCCTGTAGTCTGTGCAGCACAGGCACTGACACCTCATACAGAACCATCTCCTGCTGGGGCAGCAGACATTGGCCAAACAGTCCATCTACAGAATATAGAGAAAACAGCAGAACACATCAGAACACATCAGAACCCTCTCCTGCTGGGGCAGCAGAGACTGGCCAAACAGCCAACCTACAGAATATAGAGAAAACAGCAGAACACATCAGAACACATCAGAACCCTCTCCTGCTGGGGCAGCAGAGACTGGCCAAACAGCCAACCTACAGAATATAGAGAAAACAGCAGAACACATCAGAACCCTCTCCTGCTGGGGCAGCAGAGACCAGCCAAACAGCCAACCTACAGAATATAGAGAACACAGCAGAACACATCAGAACCCTCTCCTGCTGGGGGCAGCAGACACATCTACAAAGCACAGAGAACACACACACGCATGCATATAAACACATATGCACGCGCACACAACTATGATGATGTACTATGGTGATGTACTATGGTGATGTACTATGGAGATGTACTATGGAGATGTACTATGGAGATGTACTATGGTGATGTACTATGGTGATGTACTATGGTGATGTACTATGGTGATGTAGTATGGTGATGTACTATGGTGATGTACTATGGTGATGTACTATGGTGATGTACTATGGAGATGTACTATGGTGATGTACTATGGAGATGTACTATGGTGATGTACTATGGAGATGTACTATGGAGATGTACTATGGTGATGTACTATGGAGATGTACTATGGTGATGTACTATGGTGATGTACTATGGAGATGTACTATGGAGATGTACTATGGAGATGTACTATGGAGATGTACTATGGAGATGTACTATGGTGATGTACTATGGTGATGTACTATGGAGATGTACTATGGTGATGTACTATGGAGATGTACTATGGTGATGTACTATGGTGATGTACTATGGTGATGTACTATGGTGATGTACTATGGTGATGTACTATGGAGATGTACTATGGAGATGTACTATGGTGATGTACTATGGTGATGTACTATGGAGATGTACTATGGAGATGTACTATGGAGATGTACTATGGTGATGTACTATGGTGATGTACTATGGAGATGTACTATGGAGATGTACTATGGTGATGTACTATGGAGATGTACTATGGTGATGTACTATGGAGATGTACTATGGTGATGTGCTATGGAGATGTACTATGGAGATGTACTATGGTGATGTACTATGGTGATGTACTATGGTGATGTACTATGGAGATGTACTATGGAGATGTACTATGGTGATGTACTATGGTGATGTACTATGGTGATGTGCTATGGTGATGTGCTATGGAGATGTACTATGGAGATGTACTATGGTGATGTACTATGGTGATGTACTATGGTGATGTACTATGGTGATGTGCTATGGTGATGTACTATGGTGATGTACTATGGTGATGTACTATGGTGATGTGCTATGGTGATGTACTATGGTGATGTACTATGGTGATGTACTATGGTGATGTACTATGGTGATGTGCTATGGAGATGTACTATGGTGATGTACTATGGTGATGTACTATGGTGATGTACTATGGTGATGTACTATGGTGATGTACTATGGTGATGTACTATGGTGATGTACTATGGAGATGTACTATGGTGATGTACTATGGAGATGTACTATGGTGATGTACTATGGAGATGTACTATGGAGATGTACTATGGAGATGTACTATGGTGATGTACTATGGTGATGTACTATGGTGATGTACTATGGAGATGTACTATGGAGATGTACTATGGTGATGTACTATGGTGATGTACTATGGTGATGTACTATGGAGATGTACTATGGAGATGTACTATGGTGATGTACTATGGTGATGTACTATGGAGATGTACTATGGTGATGTTTGTGTGTTTGTAGATGTGCGAGTGGGTCTCGATGAGTCATCGCCCAGCTCTATTCTCTCTCTCACCCATTCTCTCTCTCTAACATTTCACATGGGGGAGAGACACTGCCGTCACCCGGGTGATGTCACTGTTGCCATGGAAACGGTGGGAAAGAGACGTGATTGGTTAAGAGCAGGTTGACGGAGAGAGGCCGTATGTTTACACACTGATGCTCAGAGTGTGCCTCATCGTACATGAAGGCACACACGCTCACACACACTTGCAAACACATTTGCACACATGCAGTTCTGTAGACAAAAATCAGGAAACACATGACAACTGCCATTGAGTTAATTGAGTATGAATAATGTAGTATTTCCTATGAGACAGTAGACAGCAGAACACCTGCCCATCACAACCGTCGAACTGGTTAACGTCATTATATGCAGGAAGTCCCAAATGTCACCCTATTCCCTATATAGTGCACTACTTCTGCCCAGGGTCCATAGAATAGGGTGCCATTTGGGATGCACACTGGAACTGGGGAGCGAATACCATTTTAAAGACAGGATGTGACTGGTTACAGATTAAACAACAGATTCCAAGAGACAAGGTGGGTGAGACAAGGTCGTTGAAACAAGGGGGGATGAAACAAGGGGGGATGAGACAAGGGGGGATGAAACAAGGGGGATGAGACAAGAGGGGTGAAATAAGGGGGGAAGAAGGTGGGTGAAACAAGGTGGGATGAGACAAGAGGGGTGAAATAAGGGGGGTGGAACAAGGTGGGATGAGACAAGGGGGGTGGAACAAGGTGGGATGAGACAAGGGGGGTGGGACAAGGGGGGTGGAACAAGGAGGGATGAGACAAGGGGGGATGAGACAAGAGGGGTGAAATAAGGGGGTGGAAACAAGGGAGATGAGACAAGGGGGGAAGAAGGTGGGTGAAACAAGGAGGGATGAGACAAGGGGGGTGGAACAAGGTGGGATGAGACAAGGTGGGTGGGACAAGGGGGGTGGGACAAGGGGGGTGGAACAAGGTCGGATGAGACAAGGGGGGTGGAACAAGGTGGGATGAGACAAGGGGGGTGGAACAAGGTGGGATGAGACAAGGGGGGTGGAACAAGGTGGGATGAGACAAGGGGGATGAGACAAGGTGGGATGAGACAAAGGGGGTGGAACAAGGTGGGATGAGACAAGGGGGGTGGAACAAGGTGGGATGAAACAAGGGGGGTGGAACAAGGTGGGATGAGACAAGGGGGGTGGAACAAGGTGGGATGAGACAAGGGGGGTGGATAAGGTGGGATGAGACAAGGGGGGTGGAACAAGGTGGGATGAGACAAGGGGGGTGGAACAAGGTGGGATGAGACAAGGGGGGTGGAACAAGGTGGGATGAGACAAGGGGGGTGGGACAAGGGGGGTGGAACAAGGAGGGATGAGACAAGGTGGGATGAGACAAGGGGGGTGAATGAAGGAGGGAAGACATAACGGACGAGGGGGGAAGGAAAGAGATACAGGGTGTGTGCTGTAGGTTTTACACTTAGCGGACTGTTTGTTTTAATACAGGGTGTCAAACTCTAGTCCTCCAACGCAGAGAGGAAGAGGCGAAGAGAGAGGGTTTACTCCACCTAAAGTCTGTCCAAGAAAATAAAACCAGGTAGTGAGGAATTTTTGTGTGGAGATCAATGAGAGTGTCGAATTTGGTCAACAACCTTTTTTATTGCTAATTTGCTACGTGAGGCTTATTCGATCGAATAGAGGTTTCGTAATGGTTAGGTTGTTATGAATGAACTGACATAAGTGGACGCATGTAGCATTTTGGCAACTTGATATGGAGTTTTGCCTGTTGTTCACAAGGGTATCTGTCCTCTGATTGGCTAGAATAGTGCCACCTTACACAAATGACTGATGATTGGCTGAGAGAAATTGATGATAAAATGATTGTGGGGGCTGTCTTGTTGGACTTCAGTGCAGCTTTTGACATTATTGTGTTATGGCTTTACACCCCCTGCTATAATGTGGTTAAAGAGTTACTTGTCTAACATAACACGGAGGGTGTTCTTTAATGGAAGCCTATCAAATATAATCTAGTTATAAATCAGGAATTCCCCAGGGTAGCTGTTTAGGCCCCTTGCTTTTTCCATTTTTACTAATGACATGCCACTGACTTTGAGTAAAGCCAGAGTTTCTATGTATGCGGATGACTCAACACTATACACGTCAGCTACTACAGGGACTGAAATGACTGCAACACTCAACAAAGAGCTGCAGTTAGTTTCAGAGTGTGTGGCAAGGAATAAGTTAGCCCTAAATATTTCTAAAACTAAAAGCATTGTATTTAGAACAAAACCCTCACTGAACCCTAAACCTCAACTAAATATTGTAATAAATAATGTGGAAATTGAGCAAGTTAAGATGACTAAACTGCTTGGAGAAACACTAGATTGTAAACTGTCATGGTCAAAACATATTGATACAAGTCTGTCCATAATAAAGCACTGCTCTGCCTTCATAACAACACTATCAACAAGGCAGGTCCTACAGGCCCTAGTTTCTACCTTCATAACAACACTATCAACAAGGCAGGTCCTACAGGTGCTAGTTTTGTCGCACCTTGACTACGGTTCAGTAGTGTGGTCAGGAGCCACAAAAAAGGACTTCAGAAAATTGCAATTGGCTCAGAACAGGGCAGCACAGCTGGCCCTTGGATGCACACAGAGAGCTAACATTAATAATATGCATGTCAATCTCTCCTGGCTGAAAGTGGAGGAGAGATTGACTTCATCCCTACTTTTATTTATGAGAGGTATTAACATGTTGAATGCACCGAGCTGTCTGTCTAAACTACTGGCATACAGCTCGGACACCCATGCACACCCCACAAGACATGCCACAAGAGGTCCCGTCACAGTCCCCAAGTCCAGAACAGACTATGGAAGGCACACAGTACTACATAGATCCATGACTACATGGAATTCTATTCCACATCAAGTAACTGACGCCAGAAGTAAAATTACATTTTAAAAACAGATTAAAAAACAACTTATGGAACAGCGGGGACTGTGAAGCAACACAAACATTAGCACGCACGCATACACATGGAATTAGTATTGTAGATATGTGTTAGTGGTGGAGTAGGGACCTGAGGGCACACAGTGTGTTGTGTAATCTGTGAATGTATTGTAACGTTTTAAAACTGTATAAACTGCCTTCATTTTGCTGGACCCCAGGAAGAGTAGCTGGTGCTTTGGCAGCAGCTAATGGGGATCCATAATAAACACAAATACCTGATCTCGACTCCTCCTGCCTGCCTTCCATCTTTGAGGACATGTATTTCCATTATTAGAGAGGTCACTCGACCATCTTGTCAACATAATAAAAAATCTTTGTCAAGCGTCAAAGTCTCTTCCTGTTTCCGTTTCAACTTATTGATAAATTACTGTTACTGATTGGCTGGAGGCTACACACCTGATTTCCCAGGTCTAGACCACAGACTGATTGGACATTTGTGTAGCCTCCAGCCAATCACTAACAGCTGAAATGGAAACAGGAAGAGACTTTGGCGCACAAGGACTAAGAATTTGACACCCCTGTCTTATTAAAGAACTGCCAACACCTCCTGGAGTGTCTGGTGACAGAGAGAGGATTGTATAGTGAGACAACGTGAAGAAGATGGGTTAGATAGAGAGATGGTGTTATGTCATACTGACCATCTGAGCATGGCTGGTCTCTGGGGCAGAGCTTCTTCTCAAACAGACAGCCTGAGAAGCACATGGAGAGGGGGAGGAGAAAGAGAGAGAGAGAGAGGAAAAGAGAGAAAGAGGGAGGGGAAGAACAGAGAGAGATAGAGAGGGAGGAAGAGACAGAGGAGGAAGGGAGAGAGAGAGAGGGAGGGGAAGAACAGAGAGAGATAGAGAGGGAGGAAGAGACAGAGGAGGAAGGGAGAGAGAGATGTTCTATTATTTCAGATTTTCTGGCAATTGACAATATGTCATGACAATAATGTACCCTTGAATTAAACTGGGGGAGGGAAATGAGAGAGCGAGAGAATTTAAGAGCCATTAAATTCTATAACCACCTAAAAAGAAGCGATTCCCAAACTTCCATAACAAAGCCATCACCTACAGATGAATGAACCTGGAGAAGAGTCCCTAAGCAAGCTGAGGACACTAAGCAAGCTGGTCCCGGGGCTCTGTTCACAAACACAAACAAAGCCCCAGGACAGCAACACAATTAGACCCAACCAAATCATGAGAAAACAAAAAGATAATTACTTGACACATAGGAAAGAATTAACAAAAGAAAACAGAGCAAACTAGAATGCTATTTGGCCCTAACAGAGAATACACAGTGGCAGAATACCTGACCACTGTGACCGACTATTGAGAAAGGCCGCCGTAGGCAGACCTGGCACTCAAAAGAAGACTATGTGCACACTGCCCCACAAAATGAGGTGGAAACTGCGCTGCACTTCCTAACCTCCTGCTAAATGTATGACCATAGTAGAGACACACACAGGGCATTAGGAAAGTATTGACCCCTTGACTTGTTCCACATTTTGTTAGATTACAGCCTTATTCTAAACTGGATTAAATAAAGCATTTTCCTCATCAATCTACACACAATACCCCATAATGACATCACAATACCCCATAATGACATCACAATACCCCATAATGACATCACAATACCCCATAATGACACAGCAAAAATAGGTTTAGACATTTTTGCAAATGTATTAAAGATAAAAAACATAAATACCTTATTTAAATAAGTATTCAGACCCTTTGCTATGTTTCCATTGATCATCCTTG